>NC_056746.1:1378192576-1378292902 GCF_019279795.1 Protopterus annectens
ATGTATTGTATATTTTATATATGTACACACACGGCCAAAAGAATAAGGCCACCAATTGTTTAACAAAATGGTTGGTAATCGGTTTTGCAATATGTTAATTTTATGTAACATGTATATACGTTCTTCACTTTTTTGTTGAAGTTCATCTGTTTCCTGTTTGCACAGTTTTGCTTGTCTTTAGCGATCTTTATCGAATATTGTATGAGAAACGATAAATTTATGTATATGATCTTTATTGGTTAGAATGGGTAAAAAGCGTGATTTAAGCAACTTTATAAAAGGACAAGTTATAGCACTGAACTCTGAAGGTTACTCCTAAAATTATATTCTAAACGTTTGGCTATTTTGCGATGTGGAGCACAAAATACTGTTCATTTGGTCAGTGCAGCATGTCATGCTAACTGTGGCAGCGATCGCAAACCATCACTCAGAGATGGCAAATATCTGAAGAGTACTGTTACATCAAGTCCTCGCATGTCGTTTGTTTGAATAAGTCAAGTGGCTAAAGAACAGGGAATGAATATCAGTTCCACAACAGTTAGACAAAATGTCTAGCAGTAGATTTTAATCTGGTGGCAAGAAGACAGGCTAAGAAACCACTATTGACAAAGAAGCAGCTTTGAGATAAAAAAGTTTTCCCATGCCTTGAAAGGCAAGTCTGCAGAGTGGTGGGAATAAGTGCCGTTTTCTAATGAAAGTATGTTTCAGCAAGTGCGAGGGCCAAGCTACAATTACGTGACACGACCCTGTTGGCGAATGTCTGAATCCAAAGTATACGATTAAGAGTCAAACATTCTCCATTCATTATGGTATAGGGAGCCATCTCGGCAAAAGGGCATTGCGGAATTCACATTTTTGACAAAGGTAAAAAAGTGAATGCTGCGAAGTACATTTCTGTGCTGAACTCAAAAGTAAAACTCCATATGACCATTTCCGGAACAATAATATTTCAGCAGGATTCGGCTCCATGCCATACTGCCAAGACAGTCAAGAAATGGTTTGCTAACAACCACACTCAGCTCGTTTCAAGCTGGCTATCAAATTCGCCACATCTCAATGTCATAGAAAAATGCTGGAAGATCATGAAGAAGCAAGTGGCATATCAGAAAACCTCAGAAAAGGATTTAAAAGATGTCATCAAATACGTTTGGGTGACTAAGATCACATTGTAATACTGCAAACCACTGGTTCACAGCATGCAATCTCATATCAAGGCTTTTTTGAAGAACAGGGAAATCCTACCTATTTTTGACTGTTAACATGTGTTGATTTTTTTTCTCTTGTTTTTCAATAAATATTTGATTGCCAGGCTAGCTACACTAATTGCTGTAATGCAAAAAGACAAGAAACAGGCAATGTTGGTCAAAAATATGAAGTGGCATGTGTGTGTGTTTGCGTGTATATACATCTATATAAAACTCAGTACTTTACATATATACATACACAGCTTTAAACATTTTTTTTAATATAAACTCAATTACTTGAAGAAAAACTAACAGCATGTTCCACATAATTTGAAAGACAGGAAATGCTCTTCCCAGTAACTTCACCTCATACAAGAGCCCACCACACACTAAAAACTGAAAACCAACAGTAACTAACACCTCTCTACACATTTCACTCAACAGACAAAAACACAACATTTTCTACAGTTGAAATCCAACATTATTCTGTGGCAAGTTTGCCTGAAACATTTGCATTGCTAAGCCAGAAAGGATACTAGTTAGTGGGCAAAAGCCTATCCCAGCAGGTCTGAAAGCATGACTGTTTAGTCAAAGGATGAGCAAACTTGGTCAAGCCAGAGGAGTGAGGTGAATCTGCCTCAGCAATACACATAAGGGAAAAAGGCAGTCTCATTACAATTATACTTGGACGGCATTAAAAAGTCAAATGGTTTTGTCTGGAACATTTAAATGCAACAGGAGGGCAGTTTATCACATTATGTATTTCTCTTTGACAAAAATTAGTCAATGTCTCCAGAAACAATGAGAGACAACAATGCATGCTACTGCCAAAGTAATAAAAAGCAGACAAAAAGCACTTAAATTATGCTGTCTGGTTTGGGACATACTTTGTGGACACGATTTATTACGGAGAAGGGACAGACTAGAAAACAGAATCATACTGCTATTATAAGACTCTCAAGTCACTCATGTATAATAGATTCTAAAATAGTATCAAACATCCTACAATAATGCAGTGAAGTTATTAATGTGTAAAAGGTTGACAACTACATCTGTCTCGCTCAGTTCTGGTGCAGGTCTATCACAGCAGGATACCTCCCATATGTTTAGTGTACGGCCGTATTAGTATCAAAGCTTTACCTTCAGTACTTGATGTGGGAACACAGAACTCCAGCCATAATAAGTGCCAAAGGTGAATGTGCAACATGCTTAACCTGTAACACTGCCATTTATCCTCAGCATATAAACAACAATACAGTAAAATACACCAAGATAGCAGCACACGTTTCAGACAGCAGGTGTAACACAGTAATTGTGTGCTGATAGTGTTGTCTCTTCAGCAACACAAGTGAGACTTATTACTCATTAAGCTTAAGGATCAGTTAACCTTCCAAGAGATGAAATCAAGAGTCAACTGACTACTTTTGCACTAATGAATAAAATGATCACCTGTCGGATAGGCTGTTGGGGAAAGTGGGAGGGCAAGTATTGTATGGCGACCACCAGCAAAGCCGCACTCAACAGCAAACTATTCCTGAAGAGCAATACCTTGAATGGCTTCTATGCCCCATCGATGGTCCACTGGCATCCATTAGGCAGGGAGAGGGCAATAGATTAGTGAAGACAAAGGGTCCTGGAACACTGGCTGGGAAGGGAAACAAAGGATAGATTAATCACTGCTCACTGGAGACAGGTTATACAA
The DNA here is from genome assembly GCF_019279795.1 of Protopterus annectens. NCBI lineage: Eukaryota > Metazoa > Chordata > Ceratodontiformes > Protopteridae > Protopterus > Protopterus annectens. The sequence continues at coordinate 1,378,195,463 of NC_056746.1, forward strand.
ACTAAGAGACTAAACGGAGGATACTCTCAGAATGGGCAACTGATCATGGGTAGAAACAGGAGCAGAGAACAGCACAGGATGGGAATGAATAGCAACATAGACAGAAGGTATGCAAAAACAAGATAAATCTGTGTTCTAAAAGCCTACTATACTGTTAAATGATTCAGTGTAGCTTTACCAATGCAAAATACATCCAGTTAAATATGTTAAAAAATACAGATGAAAACTAGAAGCAACAAATGCACAGAAAGTGGCTAACGATACTACTGATAAATGTGGCGGCTTCCTTATTCAATACTTCATTATTATCTAGCTGTAGGCAGAACAGCAACTTTTAAGGCCATAAAAGAAGAGCCAAATGCAGATGGGTCTGGAACATGCACAGCAATGACACCCATACTCCAGAATGGGGCAAGCAAAGGCTTTTTAAATACCTTCTTCAGCAGTCTCTTTGCTTCAGGGGGTACGAAAGGTTTGATGCCCTTACAAAATACAGGCAGCAATTAAAGAGCTTTGGAGGAAGACAAACTTAGAATCTAGTGACTTCAAGCTTGGAAGCACAATTCCTGAAAAGGCTAAGTACTTAAACTATGTAGCCCCCATGTAAGAAACAGGCACCATTTATACCATACCATCTGATTAAAAAGGGGGTGTCCTCCCTGAAAGATTAAATGTCTGGGTTCATCAACTTCATATGCAGTCACTCCTGTGTCCCCTACATAAAACGCCAAAAGGTACATCGCATGTCATATTACAAGAACACATACACAAACACCCAGAACCATGCGCTGGTCAGCTCACTTCCAACTTGGGCTTCAGACCAGTTGTTTTACATTAAGTAGGTTTGTGGTCTGCACTGTAGTGGCAGAACACGTAGCTTACATCCTTCTAAATTGGGAACTGCTGATTGAGGGCTCAGTGTCTGTTATTCTAAAAGTGTATTAATTCTGGTTTAAGCACTTGGACTTCAGGCCAGTTATTTTAAATTAAGAGGGTTCGTGGTCTGCACTTTTGTGGGAGGAGAAGCTGGACTCTGCCCTTCTGAGCTGGGAATTTCTGGTTAAAGGCTTATAGTACCTGCATATTTGAACTGCTTCTTACTGAAATTGGTACACCTTGTTTGCTGTAGCATAGACTAGATCCAGGCCTGCTGAATCTAGCTTTGTTTGTATGCTTGTTGTTTGTTTACTTGTTATTTCCCTGAAACGCTAATTCCACCTAAAACGCGGCTTTTCAGCGCTTCTGTGGATCCCTAGTGATATCTGCATTGCTTACTGTACTTATTTCCTTGTTTCACTTGAAAGTAAGTTACTGTGTCGTTTTTGCATTTAAGTTACCTGTAACACATTGCATTTAAGTTACCTGGCACTTGCTCACTAAGTCAGCACTAAAAAATTAAAAGCACTACACCCTCACAAACTCCCCTTGAGTACCTTGTTCCCCATTGGCCCTTTTTTCAATTATAAAGGAATTCCCAATACTATTCTAGCATGTCCAAAGGTCAGTTGTCAATCTCCTCTCCGGTCCAGCTGGTGAATCTGGGAATCTTGAGGCAATGTTACAACTGCCTCATGTACAAAGACAACCCTCTCCTCCTCCCAACAAATTCCAACACATGTGAGAGATGCAATCATATAGCCAAACTGGAGGCTAAGCTCTCTCAACTCAGTACTGGCGTAACCAGTTAGAAGGAGAAGGAAACCACACTCACTCCAATTCCAGTCTCACATAGACCTACCACGACAGCAAACCAAACACAAACACACAAAAACATACTCGGAGGCTCTAAATAAAAATCTGCCTAAGCAGACACCCAAACAACCGCTACCCCAAAACAAAACACGTGCAACACATAGCTCACAAAGTCAGTGTGCCGAACAGTCACAGCCCTTAAGGCTAAACAACACACCTGATACACTTGTAATAGGTGACTCTATCGTCAGGCACACGGACGTCCTGCTCACCAGGCTAAACAAGGAGAAGGTCATGGTGAGCTGCCTGTCGGGCGCTAGGATCCGCCACATAACACAAGCACTCAGATCACTCCAAGGCAAGTACAAATATGACTCAGTCATTGTCCATGCTGGTGTGAATGACCTGAGACGTACCTCCCTGGACTACATGAAGAGACAGAGGAGCTCTCTGAGCATGTAGCCCAGGCCGGTATGACCCTGACCTTGAGTAGCATCTTACCCTCACCAAGAATGATGCCACAATATGAAAACAAGATGATCAATTTCAACAACTGGCTTAAGTATTGGTGTCATTCAAAGGGGATCCAATGCCTGTCAGCCTGGGATGACATGCTCGACAAGCCACGATGCTTCGCTAGGGACGGCTTGCACCTGTCACCCCTGGGCTTTCGGATATTGGCAAAGGCTCTTCCTACCCCCATAGTGTCTTTTTAGGCAAGGCTCAAAAGACAAACTCACCACCATAGATATCACAACAGATAAGAAACTAAGAGTAATGCTACTCAACGCCAGAAGTCTAAACCTCAAGATGCACGCACTCAAAACTCTCCTTAGCATGGAGAACATCGATATCTGTGCAGTAACAGAAACCTGGTTCAAGGCTCCTGAGAGCACCCCAGCACTACCAGGTTATACCTCATACCATGCTTTTCGGCCTCAAAACTTGGACCGAACCACAAAAGGAGGGGGAGTATCAATATTCGTAAAAGATACCCACACCTCCAGGTTGGTGACACAGCATGAAGCATCAGTGACTATCCATGTGCAACTAACAGTGGGTAAAACTGCCTTCTAGTTTATAGCCTGCTACAGACCACCCTCCCAAACCCAGGAACCCCACTCGGCCTTCCTGAGAACACTGAAAAATATGAAGGTCTCTCCAAACACCATTATATTGGGCAACTTCAACTACCAATAGACTGGGAACATTACTCTAACTCCAACACCCTAGCCCAAAGGTTCCTAGAATTTATACACTCAAATGCTATGGAACAACTTGTTACCACTCCCACAAGAGGGGAAAACATACTGGACCTGATCATCACCAACATGGGGACTCCCATGCTCCAGACCAGAAGTGTATCCCTCACTGGTAAGATCAGACCATAAACTAATCTCACTGGATATTCACATCCCGACCCCACCCCCTGCCCAGAAAACCACAGTGAAAAACTTCTCTAAAGCAAATTTCACACTCTTCAAAACCGAGGTGGAATCCTTCAAAGCTCCCGGGCCTGAGGGAAATACGGCCCAGACCGCAGAATCCTTTATAAATGCATTCTATGAACACCTTCAGGAATGCATGGATCATGCAATCCCAAATAAAACCAAGACCCAATCCTCCAAAGGCAGATGTCCTATCTGGTGGACCCCAGCCATAAACAAACTATACAATAGAAGGAGGAAGCTACTACATGATAGAGCAAAATCCCAAAAAAGGAAGGCATCTCTGATCAGTATTAGCAAAAAACTACGGGCACTCATAAAATCGTCTTAAGGCCAGCTTTGAGAGAGAAATTGCACAGGACACTAAGGATAATCACAAGGCTTTCTTTAGTTATGTTAGGAACCTGGGTGGGAATTCCCAGATATGCTCAAAATTAGTCCAAAATGACAAAAAATACACCGAACCCACAGACATTGCCAACATCCTAACTGACAGGTTCAGCGCAAACTTCTCCCCCCCTCTCCCCACCAAAAGGGCAAATATCTATCCCAACAGAGTGCTGCCCCCCTGACATCTCAGATGCTCAGGTAAGAGCCGCCCTCTCCAAAGCAAAAAACACAGCATCAATGGGACCAGACGGTGTCGGGCTGCCCTACATGAACTCCAAGAAGAGCTAAACCCAAACATAAAACTACTGTTCAGTCTTAGCCTTACTACAGGATATGTACCCAAAGAGTGGCGTACAACAGTGGTCCCTCTCCACAAAGGTGGTGTCTCAACAGATCCTGGAAACTATCACCCCATAAGCCTGACTAGCTTGGTCTGCAAAGCTATGGAAAGGATCATCATGGACCTCATAAATAAAGATATTGGGGACCTACAGACACTGGATCCTACCCAGTTCGGCTTTGTTAAGGGCAGATCCTGCCTCTTAAACCTGGTCGATTTCTTTGAAACGGTCACTAAGGTCACTGACGAGGGGAAGGTGGTCCACACAGCCTACTTGGACCTCGCAAAAGCCTTCCATACAATACCCCACTCGGGCATTATAGATAAGCTCACCAGCTTAAATATAAACCCCTGTGTCACTAGATGGGTTGCAAACTGTCTCAAGGACAGAACCCACATGGTTAGAATTGCTGGAACCATGTCACACTCCAAACCAGTTACAAGTGGCGTCCCACAAGGCTCAGTCCTGGGACCTCTCTTGTTCGGTATATATTTCTCGGAGGTACAGGCCAACACGGAAGGACTGTGGCTGACCAAGTTCGCAGATGACTGCAAACTGGGCGCCATAATCGACTCTCCAGCTGACAAGAATCCTCGAGCAGCCTCCAAAAGGGCCTCATAGAAACAGACAACTGGTGCCAGAGCCATGGCCTCAAGCTAAACACCAAAAAGTGTATAGTCATTCCCTTTGGCAAAAACAAAGTGCCCACAAATTACCACATAGGTGGCAATTCATTAAGTACAGAAGTAGTAAATTAGGGACCTGGGGACCCAAGTTGATAGCAATCTCTCATTTGACAACCACGTGGCCAAAGTGGTTAAAAAAACATTTTATAAAGCCCACCTAATCAAGAAGGGATTCACATCTAGATCAGGGGAGGTCATCATGCCTCTTTACTCATCCCTCATCAGGCCCATAATTGAGTACAATGCCCCTTTTGGGATGTACCTTACCAGATACCTGCAGCAACTGGAAAGAACCCAAAAGTACCTCATCAAGAGGATCAAAGGGCTCAAACAAATGCCATATGCTGCCCGGTTAAAGAAACTCCAGCTCTACTCAGTGGCATACCGCCTGCTCAGAGGCAATCTGTGCCGGACGTATAAAGCCATGTCCAACCCGGAATTAATGGACATGCTGCACCTCAGAAAATCCAAATCCCATTGAGCTACACGCTCGAGAGACTCGAACCTCAGCACTGAAATAAATAGGACATGCTGGAGGGACAGATTCATAACCCAGAGGCTCCCTTCACTCTGGAATAAAATCCCAGCCCCAGGGGTTGGGAGGGTGGCCTAATGGTTAAGGTGTTTGCCTTACAAACACAAGGTGCAGGGTTTGAGTCTCACAAGGAATAATTGGCTAGGCTTAAAATGGCTCGCAAGGGCAGTTAGCTTAGTACTAATCTATGAACCTATGAACCCAGTCCAGGTTAGGCAGAGTCCCTCATTGACTCTCTTCAAGAGGAATCTTAATGAGTGGATGGGAGATCGTAGGTTTACTCCGGGTATCACTTCTGTGTCACTGTTAGACAGAGGCACAGTATACTAACCTCGAAAAAGGGCATAGCAAAATTAATTTAAAATGGGTGGCGAAAGCCAAACACACTCTGGCTAGGCTTATAAATGCCCTAGGGCAGATAGCCTAGTATGAACCTATGAACCACTGAGCTAGCACCATTCCTGCAAATCCAAAAAAAAATAAATCCATAACTACTTAAGCACCAACTCGTTTAGGGCTCAAACAAAAGAATACCTAAAAGATACCTAGCTTTCTACATGCACTACTCCTTCCTTAGATAATCTACGGCTAGAATGAATTCCGGGGCAGTAAAATCTACCTAGATGGAAGGAGATGCAGGACAGCCAAAAGGTCAAAGATGTACAGGGCAGACTTCTAAAGATCTGAGGCCCAAGTCCCATGGCTACAATCAATGCAGAAGTGGCCATAGCATAAATCTTCAACGGAGACAGTCACAAATCAATCACTGAAAAGAATGTGATGTTAAAGACAGACATCTGCCCGACAGGCCCTGGGCCCTCTGCTCAGTTTCTGACCGCTGTTCAGTGCCTGTGCAATTTGGATGCTTCCCCCTGGTTTCTCCAAATACTGTGATTCCCTCAAATGTACCAAAAACATATGGCTTGACTGGCAACACTAATTCTGGTCTCTGTGTATGTGCATGTGTGTTTATATGTCTGTGTGTACTTGCTTTCAGGACGCAATCTGTGCATTGCTCTAACATACCATAACTTCCAACTCGTATTCTAAAGCTGCACAACCTCATTCTTTTGAAAGGTGGCCTATATTGTGAAACTCCTCACACATTCCATTTCTATAAACAGCATTAAATCATTCACTGTATCCTACTTAACTCATGTAGCTTTCCATAACAAGTGCACCATTCAGTACCAAGTGCTGCTTTTGTTCTGTATTACTATTATTCAAACTGTACTGCATTGCTAAATGTTATTATACAATACTGACTTACCTAATGCTATATACGTCTTTCTCCTTGTGTCTCAAAATTCAGGATGACATTGTTCCTCATTGTAACACTACTGTGCATATTTCAAATTCTTTATGACACTTGTTTAAATCTAGTTTTACTGTTTATATCTACTTTTTATCATAATTTTCTGTCTTGCATAACTCAGGTCATAAATGAAGTTCTCTGGACCAATCATTTGCCTCCTAAACAAAAGTTAAACCAATTGTACAAATGGGGCCTCGGCAAGGGTGTACTACACAAAGTATTTGGTATGAGTTTTGTGACATGCAGCCACCAGTCACAAGCCAAGTTCTCATACCCGATGGTACCACTCCCCCCATTTATTACACCCCAGACTCAACTGATTCCACCAATTTATCTATATCTGCAGTTCTGTTTCTATTCTTTTCAATGCACTTTTCTGATAACATTACATAACTACACTAATGTTAGAGAGATTTAACGGGGTGAAGGGGTGCATGACAATAGCAAATTACCTTAGATCAACTTTCCATCTGTTCAGTACAGCTGCTTAGCACACTGCTTTCCAAAGACAAATTTTCAGAAAATACGGTGTTACTTGTGAACGCATTTTTATAATGGTAACACCGCACTGTATCATATCGTGTAATATGGCCGTATTTTTATAATGGTAGCACCGCACTGTATCAGTATCGTGTAATATGGCCATATTTTTATCATGGTAGCACCGCACTGTATCAGTATCGTGTAATATGGCCGTATTTTTATAATGGCAGCACCACAGTGTATCAGTACAGTGTAATATGGCCGTATTTTTATAATGGTAGCACCGCACTGTATCAATACCGTGTAATATGGCCGTATTTTTATCATGGTAACACCACACTGTATCAGTACTGTGTAATATGGTTGTATTTTTATAATGGTAGCACCGCACTGTATCGATACCGTGTAATATGGCCGTATTTTTATAATGGTAGCACTGCACTGTATCAGTATCGTGTAATATGGCCATATTTTTATAATGGTAGCACCATGCTGTATCAATACCGTGTAATATGGCCGTATTTTTATAATGGTAGCACCATGCTGTATCAATACCGTGTAATATGGCCGTATTTTTATAATGGTAGCACCGCACTGTTATCAGTATCGTGTAATATGACCGTATTTTTATCATGGTAACACCGCACTGTATCAGTATCGTGTAATATGGCCGTATTTTTATAATGGTAGCACCGCACTGTTATCAGTATCATGTAATATGGCCGTATTTTTATCATGGTAGCACCGCACTGTATCAGTATTGTGTAATATGGCCGTATTTTTATAATAGTAGCACCGCACTGTATCAGTACTGAGTAATACGGCTATTTTTATCATGGTAGCACTGCACTGTATCAGTATTGTGTAATATGGCCGTATTTTTATCATGGTAACACCGCACTGTATCAGTATCGTGTAATATGGCCGTATTTTTATAATGGTAGCACCGCACTGTTATCAGTATCATGTAATATGGCCGTATTTTTATCATGGTAGCACCGCACTGTATCAGTATTGTGTAATATGGCCGTATTTTTATAATAGTAGCACCGCACTGTATCAGTACTGAGTAATACGGCTATTTTTATCATGGTAGCACCGCACTGTATCAGTATTGTGCAATATGGCCGTATTTTTATCATGGTAGCACCACAATGTATCAGTATTGTGTAATATGGCCGTATTTTTATCATGGTAGCACCACAATGTATCAGTATTGTGTAATATGGCCGTATTTTTATCATGGTAGCACCACAATGTATCAGTATTGTGTAATATGGCCGTATTTTTATCATGGTAGCACCGCACTGTATCAATACCGTGTAATATGGCCGTATTTTTATCATGGTAGCACTGCACTGTATCAGTATCATGTAATATGGCTGTATTTCATTTGTGATTTTTCATGATTCTTTTAACTGTTTTCTCCTGCATTGTGAATGCCCGATTTTGCCATTTCAGGCATTATTCCTCTTAGTTTTCCTTACTGTACTAGATATTCTTTTATATACTAATTTTTGCATTTGATTTAGGTGAGGAACACTATGCTAACTGGTTAACAATGCATATTTCGCAGTCTTGTATGCTTGATCAGTTTTCTGTTTTCCCCACTGTAGTGAAAGGGTAGAGGCTGCTTTAACTATTACATAGCAAAAATAAATAATACACTGGTGTGCATTTCTGTGGCTGGACTTGGTGATTTGTGTTGCTGCTTGGTTTATCGATATTTTGGAGGTTTTGTCCATTTAGCATGATCATTTCTCTCACTGCATTCAACAGGGAAGTACATCTGGAAATATACTTTCAGAATGACGTTATTTTTACAGATTTCTTTGGATTTTCAACTTGTACTGAATATGTGATTTTATTTCACACAGCTAGGTGTGTGAGCATATACATATGTAAATATAAATCTGCATACAAATACATGTACATATACAAACAACATGATATACAGAAATTCTCTATAAAACACACATATATGTATGTAAATGTTTATCCCTGGATAACTACAAAGGCTGATGTTACACACGTACCACAGTGATACATGTATGTGATCCATATTCATTCAGCAGCAGGGATGACAGTTGTAGACTGCAGCTGCTGGGCACTTAGACATCTAAAGGCTCGACCCTCTTCCCAGGACTCCCAAATGGATAAGTACCTCCCAGAGAAGTAGAGGCTGCCCTCATATATCCATCTGAACAAGAGTAATGAAATACAGATCTCAGGACCATTCCACCAAACCTCTCTGCTGAAGTAGACAGTTGTGGCTCAAAGATTCATCATTATGCAATTAAATGATTACGTAAAATACAAAAGTTAAGTCCATTCTTTTTAATAATGGGAACGATTCACAGCTTCTTCTATTTGGTGGTATCATGACAGAATATCAAAAGATGGTATCGGAGAAAGTTACCCTAGACACTGAGATCACAGCAAGTTTGTACAGTCTTGCAAAAGTGTGCAAAGAAGCCCATGTCACAGCCGCACAAATATGGACAAAGATGTTTTTAGAAAAGGCTAAAGTAGTAACTACAGCTCTGACAGAATGTTCTTTTGGTTTGTTTAGTTATGTTTTGTTGTACTTTCCCTATCAAAATACAGTAAAATTGGGGAGCCAATCTAGACAAACTGACATTGGGCACCTTCGATTCTAACTGATACACAGCAAAAAAAATGAAAAGTTGCTTATACTTCCTGAATACTGTTTACATAGAAAAGTAAATGACGAAAATTGACAATCTAATCAAATACCCTCCTTAGCTGAAATGCTCAGGAAAGAACACCAGCAAACAGAATGACCAAGGCAAATTTCTGTAGAAACTTTGGCATTAAGGCAGAATCTGTGCGTAACGGAAATTACGGTTTTATGAAACAATGCATTGGGAGGGTCTACAGAAAAGCACCTGTATTCCAAAACCCTTCTTTTGAATTGACTACCACTAGAAAAATGTTTTTCAAAGTAGAACATTTAAGGTAAACTCCAGCTGCTATAGCCCCAAAGGCAAGAAGGCAAGATGCAGTGTTACTTTTTCAGCATAAAGTTTAAAATCTAAAGGAGGTATAGTTTCTCGAAGGGGAAAGTCTCAAATGGAAGCCTATTGAAAGCTCTTAAAAATGCAAAGGAAGAAAAGTACAGTTTTGTACCTACCATAAATGTAGATGTCCGATAGGTATGCATCTGCAGTCCTAACATATGGGTTGTCCTGCCTCAGGCAGCCCTTCGGTCGGCCGGATTCCAAAGTCTGGGTCTGGCCTCGGCTGATGTCGCACTTCACCCGACGTCATAGCTGCTGAGTATTGGGTATAAAGGCATCAGCCAATGCCATTTTCCTCAGTGTTTCTTGCCCCAGATGCCAGGTGCCCTCTAGGAAGGCTAAATTTGGATAAATGCAAATAATTCCAAACAGTAGAGAGCAAACAATATAAGAATATATATATAAATATATACATATATACAAACAAATACACCATAATAGATTCCCCCAGCTAGCTAAAGGAGGGGCAAATACCCTAGGAATACCACAGAGGGGAAGGAGGGTGGGTAATTCTGACTGCAGATGCATACCTATCGGACATCTACATTTATGGTAGGTACAAAACTGTACTATGTCCTTCAAGGATGCATCTGCAGTCCTAACATATGGGTAGAAAACCATAGCCAAACTGGGGGAGGAGGTACTAAGATAAAGATGGTGTAGTTAAGATCCCTTGCAAAACAGCAGTTGCAAAACCTGCTCGGGATCTGGAGTATAAAGGAAGATTATAATGCTTGGCAAATGTATGCACGGAGCTCCAAGTAGCAGCTTCTAAAATGTCTTTGGTAGCCACTCCTCATAGGAAAGCTGCAGTGGTGGCTGTAGCTCTTGTAGAGTGAGGCCTGATATTTTCTGGAGTTGTCTTTCCATGAAAAGAGTAGCAAAATCTAATGCAATTTCCTATCCATTTTGAGATTGTCTGTTTTGAAATTGCTTTTCCTTGCATTCCTGTTGCATATGCTACCAGAAGCTGATCAGTTTTTCTGTTGGTCTTAGTTCTGTCCAGATAGTAGCGTAATTGTCTGTGTACATCCAAGGTATGTAGTAGTCTTTCCCCCCTGTTCTGTGGGTTGGGGAAGAATATAGGTAAATGAATCGCTTGGTTCAATGATACTCTGGAGACCACTTTTGGCATAAAAGTAGGGTTAGTTCTCAGAGACACTCTATCCTGATGGAAGATAAGGAAGGGCTGTACTGTCATTAATGCCTGTAACTCAGATACCCTTCTTGCTGAAGTGATTGCAAGCAGGAAAGCAGTTTTCCAAGATAAGAACTGTAGGTCTGCTGTTGCTGCTGGTTCAAAAGGGGGAAGTGTTAACTTTTCCAACACAAAGTTGAGATCCCATGTAGGCAAAGGTGGTTTCCTTGGAGGCTTTACATTTTTGATTCCTCTCAGGAACTGCCTGAGTAGAGGATGAGAGAAGATTGGAGGATCCATGTTGTATTCTGCTGAAATTGCTGATGCATGAATCTTAATGGAGGAGTAGGACAGGCCATTGTGGAACAGTTCTGCTAAGTATTCCAGGATGTTTGCTATGTTTGCCAAGGATGCATTTTCCCCTTTTGCTGCACTCCAAATGAGGTATCTTTCCCCTTTTGCTGCACTCCAAATGAGGTATCTTTTCCATTTGGCTGAATAAGTCTTCCTTGTGGAGGGTCTGCGAGCCTCCAGGATAATGTCCTTAACCCTCCGAGATAAACCTGGGTTATTTTGTTTTATGCAATATTCCAAGCAGCTAGCTGTAGTGTTTTCAAGTTTGGATGTAGGATCTTGTAGTTGTTCTGTGTTAGAAGTAAAGGACATAGAGGTAGAGGCCATGCGTGTGTCCGAGACATGCTTCTCAGTAGCGGGTACCAATGTTGCCTCGGCCAGTCTGGAGCTATCAGGATTATCCTTGGCTGATCCTCTTTGATCTTCAGTAGTACTTTGTACATCAAAGGAAGAGGTGGGAATGCATATGCTGTCAGGTTTTTCCAGCTGAAGGAAAGGGAGTCCACCCTCCAAGCAAGTGGGTGGTATGCTCTTGTGCAGAATTTCTTCAATTGGTGGTTGTGTGGGAGGCGAACAGGTCTATCTCTGGTAGTCCCCATTTCTTTGTTATGGTTTTGAAGATATCTGGATGCAGCATCCATTCGTGAGCATCCGTGGTAGTTCTGCTTAAGGTGTCTGCTAGTGAATTTTCTTTTCCTGGTACAAATCTGGCCTGGAGTTGAATGTTGAGGTTCAGGGCCACATTCCACAGGTCCATTGCCATCCGGCATAGAGGATATGAGTGTGTACCTCCCTGTTTGTTGATGTACCACATGACTGTGGTGTTGTCCGTCTTTATCAGCAGGTGACCTTGTTGAAGAAATGGTCTGAATGCCTGGATTGCATGTTTCACTGCCAGCATCTCCTTTTGATTTATGTGTAGATTCAGCTGGTCTTGTGTCCATAGGCCTTGTATACACGTGTCCACCATGTGCGCACCCCAGCCTAGGTCTGAGGCGTCCGTGGTGATGGTCTGGCTTGGATGAGGTTTGTGGAAAGGCAATCCTCTGTTCAACTGACAGGCCTGAGCCCACCACAGGAATTCTTGCTTTAGGCATGGAATTATTGGAATCTGGGCTTCTAGACTGTGCTTGTGTTGAGACCATACATTCCTTAGGTACCATTGCAACTTTCTCATATGCAGCCTGGCATGCGGAATCAATATTATGCAGGATGCCATGTAACCCAGGGCTTGCAGGACTTTCCTTGCAGTAAGCTGAGTCTGTGTTGTTAATGTCATGAAATAGAGTGGTAGTTGCTTTTGTTTTTCCTCTGTGAGAAAGGCCATCTGAGTTGGTGTCCAGTTCTGCACCCAAGAATGTTATCCTTTGGGATGGTACCAGTCTTGACTTGTGTATGTTGACTGTGTATCCCAAGGCTTGCAGCAGTTGTATAACCTTTTCCAAATCTTTTGTTAATTTTGTCTTGTTGTCCGCTTGTATTAGGCAGTCGTCCAGGTATGGGTAAATTTGAATTCCCTGAAGCCTGCAATGAGCAATTACTGATGCCAGGCATTTCGTGAATACTCTAGGCGCAGTAGATAAGCCAAAGGGCAATGCTGAGAATTGATAATGCTCTGATCCTGCAAGAAATCTGAGGTGTCTTCTGCAATCTGGTCGTATAGGGACGTGCAGGTATGCCTCCTTGAGATCTAGAGTCACCAGCCAAGACTCCTTGCCCAGCATGGGAAGAAGTTGCTGCAGGGTCAGCATTTTGAATTTTGGAACAATGAGGTATGTGTTCAGAGCGGACAGGTCGAGAATAGGCCTCCATTGATTTTCTTTTCTTGGTACAAGGAAAAGTCTGGAGTAAAATCCTTGTCCTTGTTCCATAGGCGGAACCTTTTCTATAGCTCTCATCCTTAGTAGGTTGTTGATTTGTCTTGGAGCGTTTGTTTTTTGGCTTGGTGGTAGGTTTGGCATTCCTCTCTTTTTTGGTAGAGTGTTGAAGTGAAACCTGTAGCCTTTGTCTATTGTTTGTAAAGTCCATTTGTCTCCTGTAATGTAATGCCAGTTTACGGAAAATAAGGCTAGTTTTCCGCCCAAGGGTGCTTCCAGTTGCTCCCTGGTAGGCGGAATCAGAGCCAAGTCATTGTGTCTGTCCTGTGGAAGTGGTTGTAGCTGAATCTGTGGCAGTACTTCTCTGGTTGTTAGGCTGCCACTGACGCCCCTGTAGGCACCCCTGGATTGACCTCTGCCTCTTGGGCGTCTATTTCTGCCTCTCTGTGCTCTGGAGGTGTCTGGAAAGGACCAATTCTTCGAAGGCCAATTTCTGCTAAACCTCGGAGGTTGGACCTGTAAGAAATCCTTTACTGTTTGGACAGATTTTGCTTTTTCTTCCACCTTCTTTAGAACCTGCTGTGCAGGGGAGCCAAACAAACTTTGTTTCTCCATAGGAGCATCTAGGAGTTTTGACTTAACATGGTCTGGTAAGGATTGTTCTTTTAACCAGGCATGCCTTCTAATCACTGTTCCAGTCATAGCTGATCTAAAGGAAGCCTCCAGTGCATCATAGCCACATTTTAAGAAATGGTTACTGACCTGCTGAGAGTTATGTACCAAATCCTGAAGGGACTTACGGTCTATAGGTTCAGGAGAGGACAGTTTTTTTATTTAGCTGGTCTAACAAAAATTCCTGGTACTGAATCATGTGAAATTGACAGTTTAAGGCCCTGGCCGAAAGAGTAGCAGAAGTATAAACCTTTTTACCCCATCTCTCTAATGCTCTAGATTCCCTTTCAGAGGGGAGAGGGTTTTTGGCAGAGGCAGCTGCTACAGCTTTGGGGCCCTGTGAAATGGTTTCAGGATCTGCAACAGGAGCCTTATACAAATGGTAGTGTGTGTCCGGGACCCTGTAATATCTGTCAGGCTTGGCAGGGGCCGGAGGGAGAGAATCAGGGGCAGTACAAGCATCATTATATGCATCATCAACAACTGTTAGTACTGGAGGAATGGCTAAAGGCCTATGCTGTGGTAAATGTAAAAAGGTCCTTAGCCTTTTCCTTGAATCTGAAAAATCCTGGCCCTGCCATTGAAAGTGTTCCCTCATAGCATGTAAGGTTTCCCCAAAAGAAAATTCTTCAGGAGGAGAAGCAGAAGGAATGGAGTCTTCTGCATCAGAATCCTCATAAGGAGAATATGGGCCTTCCTGAGGGTCTGAAATATCCGAGTCATCCGAGGAATAGTCTGTAGAAACAGGTTCCGGGGGTTCAGTTCTAGGCCTCTTATCTGGAGGGGGTTGAGAGGCCCTGTCTGGGTGAGGTTGGGATCCCCTGATCAAAGAAATGAGATCCTCAGCCAGGCTGAGCAGTTGGGAACTAGAGGTAGGCCTGTGTGAGGGAGTTTTAGCAGGTAAGGCCTTAGAAGATTTAGCTGCTTTAGCCCTGGAAAAAGCCTTGCTAGACATAGATGCAGGGGGTCTAGCAGCTCCACGTGCAGGGGTAGATATGTCTAAAGGAATAGTATCTGATAAATCCTGGGTGCCTGCTTCAGCAGGGGTAATTTCAGTAACAGATTCAGCCATGCTCTGTGAGGCCTCGGCTATCGGAGGCATGCTTTCGGTCGAAGGAAGAACCGAGGACTCTGTTTCAGCCGAAACAGAGACACTCGCGGTTGGCCTAACAGTGGTTTCAGCCGAAACCGCGGACCGCGAGTGTCGGTCCTTTTCCTTACGCTTTTTAGCTAATTGTGTAGTCAGAGTCTCCGACGGCATTTTGTATGCAAAAGCGGGACCAAAAAACTCCTCTGCAAACTCCAACCGACGTCTAAGCGTCCGTCGGTTGAAGGAAGCACAGGCTAGACAAGCTGATACGTCGTGGTCTGGGCCTAAACAAGGAAGGCAGTAAGAGTGGAAATCCTTATGAGGTATTTGTTTCCCACAAGTTAAACAATTATTTACTTTGTCTGACATCGGCTGAGGCAAGAAAGAGTCCCCAACGGGGTACTTAGCTTTTTAGAAGTCTTCGGTAGTAGAAATCTCTGGATCTGACCGACCAGCACTTGCGAACAGCTTCTGCTTCGGGCACCACGTGGCAAGAAAGACAGAGGAAAATGGCGTCGGCTGATGCCTTTATACCCAATACTCAGCAGCTATGACGTCGGGTGAAGTGCGACATCAGCCGAGGCCAGACCCAGACTTTGGAATCCGGCCGACCGAAGGGCTGCCTGAGGCAGGACAACCCATATGTTAGGACTGTAGATGCATCCTTGAAGGACATCATTAAATCCTTGAAGAAATTAGACTGCTGCTAAGAGGACTTAAAAAAGAAAAAAAAGAGAGTTGGAGATTCAACTGAGGTTATGTCCACTTATGTGAAACTTTCTAGAAGGGTTTTCCAAGCAGCCGTATTGAGACTACCCTAAAAAGGTAAACAGGATCTCTGCCCAACAGTCGAAAGGGAGAAGCCATGTGGGTAGCCTGGGAGGACTGAAAGTGTGGGAAAGCCCTGCAAGACAAATGGGAAAGAAACCCCCTGAACATACAAACGAGTTTCTCCAAAACATGCAGCTAGAGCAGAAGAAACACTTGTTGGAGTCAGCATAGGGATATAAGAATGACCCTTGCCATGCCCATTTTGGCTGTCTTCAGACCTTTAACATAAGGAGGGATGGGTACAGAGAAAGCCTGGTAGCAACTGCTGGAATACAGTATCCCATGAAGTCAGTCATAGAAACACATAAGCAAAAACGTTGCTTCATTCTAGTGATTATACGAAAACTTGACAGCAAAGCCTGTCCCAACACCTAAACACAGTGCTCATCATTGATCAACGCAGTGAACCACCTGTTTGGAATAAAATACACACACACTGAGGTTGTCCTCCTGTGAAAGAGTACGTGCTGCTATCAGAAACTGCTCACTGCTAAAGGCTGTATGACCTCCTGACACAAGGGAAGTGGCTTCCTCCCATTAGATAATATACCAAACCAATAACATTGCATAACAACTGCACCCTAAGGGGAGACCGTTAGAGCCTGCACTGTTAGAACTGCCCTCATCTGCACCCTAAGGGGAGACCTTCAGAGCCTGCACTGTTAGAACTGCCCTCATCTGCAGGACAATAATGTGCAGGATGCTTAAGGATGAAGCAGCAGCAAAAACTAAAAATCCAAACCACCAGTCTGACCGAACAATGATGGAAACTACCAGCAATAGCAAAAAACACAGTTTAATATTGCTTTAGTCTAAAAGACTTCTTCAGAATGAAATAAAATGCACACAGCAGCATCCCCTTGTATATCAAATCAAAATAACTGCCTAATAAAACAAAAAAATTACTTAAAGTGCACTAGCAAAAGGAATACCGTCATTTAAAGGCACACATTTAATAGCATAACAGACAGTTCATTTTAAAATCTTCAGTCTTCTATTCTTCAGAAAACATTTAATATTCACCAAGTTATTAACACCAGATTTTTTGTCAGCCCCTAACCTGAGGTGCCACATAGCTTCTCTTTGTTCCAGTTGGTCCTTATAGGCCCCCACCTTATATTTCTAACTACATGTTCCAAAACAGCAAAAAGAAACTTTTTAAAACCACTACATGTAATGGAATGTTTAAATACAGCATTGTTGATGTTCTTAGTTCTAATATAATAGTGCTCTTTAATTCTTTTACTAAGTGGTCGTGTGTACATACCTACATAAAATTAATTGCACACAGAACAAACAGCAAGACAGACTATGCCACTAATACTGTAATTGTAAACGCCATCAATGGAAAGTGTCCTGTTCAAACAGGGTAGATCAATATAGGGTCCCTCTAAAATAAAACGACATGAAGAACAAAAACCACATTTATACATCCCCCTTACAGCGTTTGCTGTTGTCAGGGGTACTTTTCTATATGGAGTCAAAATGTGAACAGTTTTTTTATATACAAAATTGGGTCCATCATCTACAACTTGTATTAATTCGCTATTTCCACATAAGATGCTCCAGTTTCTAGTAACGGACCTGATGTTAAATGCATCAACAGACATATCCAAATACAAGTAGTACCAAAAGCATTTGTGTTAGAACTTAAATTAACACCTGTGACTCCCGGTGGCTTATTTGTAATAGCAGCAAAAACATTTTTCAAAATTGGTGGAAAATCAGTAAGCCCTTAGGTTCATAGGTAGGTACTAGGCTATCTGCCCGAAGGCTTTTATAAGCCTAGCCAGAATGTGTTGGCTTTCGCCTCCCCCTTAGATTAGTTCCTTGTGCCTCTGTCCAGCACAGCCGCTGAAGTGATCCCTGGGGTAAACTTAGTTTCCCATCCACTCGTCAAGGTTTCTCTTGAGTGCTAGTGAGGAGCTCTGCCTAATGTAGAATGGAATCTTGTTCCAAAGCATGGGAAGTCTCTGGGACAAGAATCTATCCCTCCAGCACGTCCTAGTTATTGTTGTGGTGAGGTTTAGATTCCCTAGAGCGTGTGGCTCGAGGGGATAAGGTTTTCTTTAGGTGGAGCATGTCCATCAATTCTGGGTTGGACATGGGCTTGTATGTCAGGCAGAGATCACCTCTGTGCAGGCGGTATGCAACAGAGTACAGCTGGAGTTTCTTCAGACGAGCTGCACAAGGCATCTGTTTGAGGCCAGTAATCCTCTTGGTGAGGTACTTCTGTGGTCTTTCCAGCTGCTGCAGGTGTCTTGTAAGGTACATCCCAAATGGGGCATTGTACTCTATGATGGGTTTGATGAGTGATGAGTAGAGGGGCACAATGACCTCTTTTGATCTGGATGCAAACCCTTTTGTGATTGGTGGGCCACATAGAAGGATTTTCTAACCACTTTGACAATGTGATTATCAAAGGAGAGATTACCATCTACTTAGGTCCCCAGATCTCTTATTACGTTTTCCGTATTTAGGGGACTACCACCTATGTGGTAGTTTGTAGGTACTTTGTTATTTCCAAAAGGAATAACTATACACTTTTTGGCATTTAGCTTGAGGCCATGATTTTGACACCAGGTATCTATCTCAGTGAGACCCTTTTGGAGGATGTGTGTATCAGCCAGAGTCAATTATAGCCCCTAGTTTGCAGTCATCTGCGAACTTTGTCAGCCATAGTCCTCCTGTGTTTGTCTGTACCTCTGAGTCAATTATAGCCCCTAGTTTGCAGTCATCTGCGAACTTTGTCAGCCATAGTCCTCCTGTGTTTGTCTGTACCTCTGAGAAGTATATGCCAAACAGGAGGGGTCCTAGGACTGAGCCCTGGGGAACGCCACTTGTAACCGGTTTAGAGTCAGACCTAGCTCCCACAAATCTCACCATGTGGGTTCTGTCCATGAGCCAATTGGCAACCCATCTTGTGACATAGGGGTTTATGTTCAGGCTGCTGAGCTTGTCTATAATACCAGAATGGGGAATGGTGTCGAAGGCCTTTGCAAGGTCTAGGTAGGCTGTGTGTACCACCTTTCCCTCATCTATAGCCTCGGTAACGGTGTTAAAAAAGTCCACCAGGTTTAGGAGGCATGATCTGCCCTTAAAGCCGAACTGGGTAGGGGCCAGTGTCTGGAGGTTCCCAATGTCTCTATTAATGAGTTCCATGATGATGCGCTCCATAGCCTTGCAGACCAAGTTAGTTAGGCTTATAGGGCGACAGCTCCTTGGGTCTGTTGCGGCTCCACCTTTGTGGAGCAGAATAACCAATTTCATTACCTAGTTTGCCAAGAAAATCTGAGGTGTAACCCCTAACCAAAAACATATTCTGTATAAAGCTGACTTCTGATTCAAAATTAGATTCTTCAGAAATCATTTGTGAAGCACGAATAAACTGACCCTTCGGTATGTTACGTTTCATAAAAACAGGATGGTTGCTCAAATAATGCAAATAACGTAACAAAAACGTCTCTTTCCTATGTACTCCACTTGTGAAACAATTATTAGAAGTATCCCAAGTCAGGGTAACATCCAAAAAAATGCAGCGATGGCCCAGCATTCTCAAATACATATTTTAAAAAAATCACTCAAATTATTAATATTATCATAAAAACAGTGAACCTGGTCTATGCCACCTTCCAGGATAAAAAAAAATCACCCACATATCTGCCATAAAAAAACTACATTATGATCATCATCTTTTGGCTGTTCCTGTTAAGGGTCACCATAGCGGATCATTGGTTTCCATTTCTTCCTGTCCTCTGCATCTTGCTCTGCCACACCAACCACCTGCATGTCCTCTCTCACCACATCCATAAACCTTCTTAGGCCTTCCTCTTTTTCTGTTACCTGGTAGCTTCAGCCTTAGCATCTTTTTCCCCAACATACTCAGCATCCCTCCTCAGCACATGTCCAAACCAATGTAATCTTGCCTCTCTGACTTTGTCTCCAAACCTTCCAACCTGGGCTGACCCTCTAATATACTTCTTCCTAATCCTGTCCACCCTCGTGATTGATCCCAAGTAATTAAACCCATCCACCTTCGCCACCTCTACTCCTTGCATCCTCACCATTTCTCTATCCTCCCTCTCATTCACACACACATTCTGTCTTACTCCTGCTGACCTTCATTCCTCCTCTCTCTAGAGCATATCTCCACCTCTCCAGGGTCGTCTCCACCTGTTCCCTACTCTCACTACAGATAATGTCATCTGCAAACATCATAGTCCATGGGGACTCCTGTCTGATCTCGTCTGTCAACCTGTCCATCACCATAGCAAATAAAGGGCTCAGAGCTGATCCTTGATGTAATCCCACCTCCACCTTAAACGCATCCGTCACTCCCACCGCAGACCTCACAGCTGTCAGACTACCCTCGTACATAACCTGTACCACTCTTACATACTTCTCTGACACTCCCAACTTCCTCATACAATACCACAACTCCTCCTCTCTAGGCACCCTGTCATATGCTTTCTCTAAGTTTACAAAAACACAATACTACAACTTCTGACCTTCTCTGTACTTCTCCAACAACACTCTCAGAGCAAACATTGCATCTGTTGTGCTCTTTCCCGGCATGAAACCATACTGCTGATCACTAATCATCACGTCCCTTCTTAACCTAGCTTTCACTACTCTTTCCCATAACTTCATGCCGTGACTGATCAATTTAATCCCTCTGTAGTTACTACAGCTCTGCACATCACCCTTATTCTTAAAAATCGGTACCAAAACACTTTCTCCATTCCTCAGGTATCCTCTCACTTTCCAAGATTTCATTAAACAATCTTGTTAAAAACTCCACTGCCATTTCACCTAAACACCTCCATGCTTCCACAGTATGTAATCTGGGCCAACAGCCTTTCCATTCTTCATTCTCTTCATAGCTATCCTTACTTCCTCCTTTCTAATCCATTGTACTTCATGATTCACTATCACCACATCATCCAACCTTCTCTCCCTCTCATTCTCTTCATTCATCAACTCCTCAAAAGTACTCTTTCCCATCTCCTCAACACACTCTCCTAGCTTGTGAGTATGTTTCCCTCATTATCCTTTATCACCTTTACCTGCTGCACGCCTTTCCTAGCTCAGTCCCTCGGTCTAGCCAATCAGTACTGGTCCTTTTCTCCCTTAGTGTCCAACCTTTCATACAACTCTTTATATGCCTTATCCTTAGCCTTTGCCACCTCTTTTTGCTATGCACCTCATTTATTTATTTATTTTACATTTGTTAACCGGGAAATTCCGACTGGACCAGGTCACACTCCTGTCTACTTTCTTCTTCTCTCTGACAATTCCACTTCTTTGCCAACCTCTTTCTCTGTATACTCTCCTGTACTTCCTCATTCCACCACATCTCCTTGTAGTCCTTCCTCTATCCAGATGTCATACAGAGAACCTTTCTAGCAGTCTCCCTTACTAGCTCTACTGTAGTTACTCAGCTATTTGTTAACTCTTCACTGCCACCCAGTGCCTTTAACTCATCCCTGAACTCCACCTCACAATTACCTTTTTTCAATTTCCACCACTTGATCCTTGGTGCTGCCCTCGCACTTCTCCTCTTCTTGATCAACAATGTCATCCTACAAACCACCATCCTATGCTGCCTAACTACATTTTCCCCAGTCACCACTTTACAGTCTCCAATCTCCTTCAAACTGGCTCTCCTACACAAGATATAATCCACCTGTTTGCATATTCCTCCACTCTTGTATGTCACCCTATGCACCTCCCTCTTGTTAAAATACGTATTCACCACAGCCATGTCCATTCTTTTTTGCAAAATCCACTACCATCTGACCTTCTGCATTCCTTTGCTTAACACCACACCTACCCATCACTTCCTCATCCCCGCTGTTCCCTTCACCAACGTGCCCACTGAAATCTGCTCCAATCACCACACTCTCACCCTTTGGTACAATCATCACCACTTCATCCAACTCGCTCCAAAATTTTTCTTTCTCATCCATCGCACACCCAACTTGTGGAGCATATGCACTAACAACATTCATCATTACACCATCAATTTCCAGCTTCATAAACATCACCTCTATCAGACACTCTTTTCACCTCCAAAACATTCTTAGCATACTGTTTCTTCAGGATAACTCCTATGCCATTTCTCCTCCCATCCACATCATGATAAAAAATTTGAACCCACCTCCGATACACCTAGCCTTACTCCCCTTCCATCTGGTCTCTTGCACACACAATATATGAACCTTCCTTCTGTCCATCATATCGGCTAGCTCTCTCCCTATACCACTCATACTGCCAACATTCAAAGTTCTGACCCTCACTACCACAGTCCTAGCATTTCCCCTTTCTGCCTTTGGCCATGCCTTCAGTCTCTTCTCCTCCTTCGGCCAACAGTATCCCAATTTCCACCAGCACCCTGTTAGCTAACAGTACTGTTGATGGTCATTGTTAACCTGGACCTCGACCGATCCGGTATGTAAATATTTACTGGTGTCCGCATTAATTATTTGAAGTTTTACGCCAGATGCCCTTCCTGACGCAACCCTTCCCATTTATCCGGGCTTGGGACTGGCACAAAACTACATGATATTGCTCCATAACAGGTCTAAGAACACTATGCTCCCACCACCCAAGAACTAGATTGGCGTAAGCCGGGGCCGCAGCAGACCCATAGCTACCCCTCTTAGCTGCTTGTAAATTTTCTTGTTAAATAGAAAATAATTGTTATTAAGCACTAGTTCTATTAACGTGCATAAAACAAATATGCTGTCAGAATGAGGAGGGCTACATTTCTAACAAAATCAACCCCTTGGTCATGGGGGATACTCGTAAACAATGATTGGTTATCCACTGCAAACAAAATGTTCTTAGAATCAAAGGAATATACAGATCTAAAAGTCCTAATCAAATCCAAAAAATGCCATGAGTCCTTAACAAATTAACCTAATTTTTGGACTAGTGGATTTAACATATAGTCAACTACTAAAGAAATACCTTCTGTGACCGAATTAGGTGAAGATACTATGGGTCTAAATGGGGGTTTTCAAGATTTTTGTGAATTTTGGGGATACCAAACATGGTCCCCAAAAGTGGATGTTTAACTAACAAAACCATATGTCATTAGTAATATACCCATTGACCGACAGATCATATAAAATAGAACGTATACTATGATAGGCCTTAAAAAAACAGCTGTTGACTAACTAATGAATATTCAGTCTCAATACTTAGCATATTTTCCATAGAGCTGACATATTTATCTTGTTCAAGAATTACCAGCCCCCCTCGCTTATTGGCTTTCATAAACTGAAGGTGGCTTAAAGACCTCAGTTCTTTTAAGGCTGTTCTTTGAGCTCTAGTAAGATTATAAAACTTATATTCTACCTTAGTATGAACAAGTTGTCTGATGTCTTCAGTGCAACAATTTTCAAAAACACGTAAGGTGTAAGTTAAGGGGGGAGTAATGGTACTTGGTTTGGCAAACAGACATTTATTAAACTCCATACTAGAAAAAAACATATCTTAAATTTAGTTTACGACAAAACATTTTTAAATCCAGCAATGTGTGTCCTAAATTCATCCTTTTGCTAGGTACAAAGTTAAAACCAAGCACTAAAACAAATAACTGATTAGAAGTAAACGAATAAGACAAGTTATAAATTTTTTTCATTCAAAAAGTCAGTATTAAAATGCTCAGTAAAAGCAGTTACTTTTTCTTGTTCCTTGTGGAAGTCTTTCTTGTTGACATCGCCTGTCTCATTCTGACATAAAACAGATCTCTTCACAAAAGGGACTCGCCCTGCATTAACTGAAATCTGACCAGAACCATTAATTTCATTTCATGCTGATCACCAGAAGTATCAGACATATAATTCATATCTAATACATTTGCAGCAGGAACACCACCAGCCGACTGAACTCTGACTGTTCCACAAGTGAAAGTCAAACGGGAAGTGACATCACCACCTGTCTTAACTTCACTAAGGAAGTAGGAAGAAGACCAGAAGCTCCATGGTTTCTATAGCGATCCTTAATATGGTTCTGTCTTAAAGGGTTCAATAGCCTTTTTAACATCAGAGAAATGGGAAAAAGCAGTATTGTTGGAATTTGCATCAATGTCCCATTGTAACTTCTTTAGCTTTCTCTGCTCAAATTCTTCCACAGAAAAAAGCAAAGCAGAGTAGTCGGTTTAAACGGTATATTTCTTACAAGCTTCTGCAAAGAAGCTTCCGTCTTAATATCATTGCATACCTTCCTCAATTCGTTTCTTACTGTGACCAATTTTAAGAAGTCATGCCCTGTTTTAGAAAAAAATGACACCAATTCAGAGTGGATGCTTCTTGAGACTAAATCTACTTGAAATGTGTGCCCTAAACAGTGCCCCAAACCAAGTGCAGACACTTTCATGGCGATAGTCATGTTGGGAGAAGGAAAAGGATGGCCCTGAGAAAGACGGTTGAGGTACAGTAGTTACTGTAAATGCTGCTAGCATGCTCAAGAAATTTGTACAGGAAAGGACATGGGGGTCAGTCTTCTGAAACTACTGGACTCATGGGATCCATTGTATAACCCTTGCAGAATCCTTGTGCTCATGTGGTACTACTTAAAAGAACCAATAAAAATTCTGATGCTGCCCTCAGCTTCAGAACACTTGGGCATAAAACATTCATGGCTGTGGAATAAGATCAGAGAAGGGACCTTGGACTGAAGAGATGCGATTCTGTGTCAGATGGCACTGACTAAATAGGTCGATGTGTCTTAGTGCAACCAGTGAAAATCTTCAGCTAAGACTTCAGTGTTTATCGATGTTCCCAAAGATTGAAACAGCTGCAGAAGGTGCAATTAATTTGGGGCAGCAACAATGATTCAGTCATCCAGACAGGGAAATACCCTGGTTCCTAACAGCCTGAGATGTGCTGCAACAGCCATCATACATTTAGTTAACAACTCAGAGGATGCAACCTGACCATGTACTTCAGAGGGATAAAGCCCAGACTGCAAGCCAGATGACCCACTTTCAACTACCAGCACAGGCACTGGAGATACCAGCCAGGGGTGATCTGGAATGAGTGGCAGATACTAGCTGGTCTATCCTAAGAAAGGACGGCAGCATGGCTCACTGCAGCGGTGACACCTGCAGCATGAAGAGTCCTGCATACCCACAATGCCAATGGTACGCTACTTGCTAAAGAGGTTGCATTGTAAGGAAGCAACCATACACCTCCTCGGCCGGTTGCTGTGGGGCTCTCATGGCTGCCACAGAATTGGGGAATAGAACAGTCTTAGGATCTGCAGACTGGCCTGCTCCCTAACAACCGACTCATCTCCATCAGGGAATGGAAGGGGTGGAAGACGTTTGGGCTCGCACCTTAATGGAAGAATGAATGGATCAGATGACTGAAGAGAAGCAATTGGGCTCATCCTGTGGACCTCACAAAACTGAGGGCTGTGATGTGACTGAATTTTCTCTGTGCCACAAACTGGTTCAGGCTGCTGAAATCTAGAAAAACAAAGAATCGGAAACAAACTCCAGATCTTTTCCAGACCTGTGGGACCTCTTGGACTGCTCTTTTCTTCCGATGAGGTGGGGTATTGGGAAGGGGAATGCAAACAAGTCTTGAGAAGGATACGAATGGAACAGTGCAGCCTCCAAATACCATCAGCCTCACCCATCTGCCACACAGCAAGACTGCAGAATCAGCAACCTAACCTAATTTCTTTTTTCTCTTGGCAGTGCATGGTTGTGAGCCATCCAACCCTAACTTCCCTCAGGACATAATTAATGAGGAGACTACCAAGAAAAAAAACATGATATTTCATAAAAATCCAAATGGAACAAAGTTGAAGCATAAAACAAATATAATTCTTAAATATTTTCTCTGTGTGTGATGCCCTTTGTATTACATTAAAATAAGGGGAAAAAGTTTTTGAAAAGAAAAAAAATGTAACATTTAGGTGGAGTTATCCTTTTCTATGAATTCTGGTTAAACCATCTACAACAGGGACACAAAAGCACTTTTCTGTATTATATATTTAGCCAACATGCTGTGTTAAAGACGCCTGGCTAATGTTAGCAAAGAATTGGGCAACAAAGGAATCAGCAGAGCAAGTTTCAAAAGGAATTCTGTCTTGCATCATTTTCAAACCCTCTCTCATCTACTTGTGTGTGATGATTTTGCTCCAACTACATTTCCTCAATTAAAAGCACAAGGTGAGAGTGGTGAGGATGAATATAAACATAAGTAAATAGTAGGAAGATGGGAAAGTGGGTAGGCAGCAGGGGTACTAAGAGTAATTTAGAGGGATCTGTCTTTTTAGACTGAAAGAAACATGAAACTAGACGTTCTCCTGAGACAAGGGCTGCATTTTCTCCCCAAAAATTCATCCTACCTCTGTCAGGGGCAAAAGACATCACAGATTTGCTCCTACAGGAGCAGAACTCTTACTACCAGCTTTCCAAACATGGAATTTACCTACTCCAAAAAGAAGAGGCAGAAAAAAAATGTTAAAAAAAGTTGTGTAAGCATGAAAATAATTACCAACCAGCAGACTACCTCTGTCTTGTAACGCACATCTCAACCAGCAGACGACCTCTGTCTTCTAATGCACATTTCAACCAGCAGACTACCTCTGTCTTGTAACGCACATCATAACCAGCAGGCTACCTCTGTCTTGTAACGCACATGTTAAAGCAGCAGTCTGAGCACAATAAGAGCTGCCCTTGAAACATATGTTTACACACTCTGTTATAGGAGCAACATTAAATATTTATCAAGTACTAACAGAATGGTAAAGAGATGCTTAAGCTTCTACTATTATGGACTGGAACACAATCCCTTCTCTTGCTTGTTCCTGCAATCTCAAATGTTGCCAGTTATATATATATATTTTTTTTTTTACAAGGCAGGGGGCAAGCCTTTTACACCCCCCCCCCCCAGACTCCACCATCACACAACACTGGGGAAGAGACAAAAGTCCCCAAAATATTGTGTAGACATTTTAGGCAACCATTTCACTTTTACATAAGCAAGTGATTTCCAGATTTCATGTATGAAAAGCAAACTTACTTATATGGTAACATGCTGACTTTTTTTTTTTTTTTTTAATCTATTTGTTAATTGGGTAAGCTCTGCACAAACTGCCCCTTTTCAGGAGCAAACTGGGAGCACGGTCTGGTTAAGTGACTTGCTCAGAATCGCATACAAATCAAATGGAGGTGGAAGGAATCAAACTCTGCACCCTTAGATATAGAAAGCAGCTAATTTAGAGTTTGGAGCCTTAATCCCCCGCACTAACTAAAAGACGACCAAGTCTCTGCTAGTTTCCTGAAGAAGCGTGGGTAACAGTTAATTTACAGCGGACTAGCAGTTAAAGCCTTAATGGCCATACCACTAGAGTGCCATTTTCTTAGTAAGGCTTAACACAGCATAGCATCTTCATGAGCAGAATAACAAATATCCACTGAATAAAAAATATCCACTGAATCTTTCCATCATCATTTGCCAGCAATGCCACTATTGCCCAACTTTAATGTGTGGATATTTAAATACTTTGTATATTAGTCTGACCCAGTAAAATAGACATCCTTGAGCATTTTAGGAATAACATCAGGCAGGATATCCTAAAGGGGTTGCTAATATTTCAGCAATAGATGCTTCTGAGCAGCCCGGCAACAGAAAATCTTTTAAAATATTTTCTTCTTCCTGGACATTTGCATAATTTTCAATTCAAAATTTGCAGACATTAAAGGCAGCAATGAAAATCTTCTCATCTTGGGAATAAATACCACTGCCACCTTCACAATGAATAATTAAAGACGGTTTGAACTCAGATTCACTCTAACAACTGGGGAATAGGTGTTTTGTTTAAATTTGTGCCATGTTAAAAGTCCTAGGAAGTTTGGAAAAGTACAGTTTTGTACCTACCATAAATGTAGATGTTCGAAGATCCACATTGCTGCAGTCCTTACACTTGGGTAGTCCGCTGTCCTCGGTCGGCCCGAATATCAAAGTATAAGGCTGACGTCGGTCAAGGCGCATTTGACTGACATCGGGACGTCAGGGTACAAATGCGCATGACCGACGTCATATCCTCAGTCTTTTCTTGCCCCAGATGTCAGAAGACCCTAAAAATAAAGGTCAAAAACCAAAAGACAGCAAACCAACAACCAACAATCCTAGCACTAAAAATATGTACAATATATACAATAGACAATATACACCCAATTGACCACCCAACCCACACAACCGCCTCTAACTACAGAGGGGAAGGAGGGAGGGTAAATTGGACTGCAGCAATGTGGATCTTCGAACATCTACATTTATGGTAGGTACAAAACTGTACTATGTTCTTCATCTCACATTGCTGCAGTCCTTACACTTGGGTAGAATCCCAAAGCAGAGGAAAGGGAGGATGGCCAAATTACAAGGAAGCAGGAGCTGCCAAAATGCCCTGCAAAACAGCAGTGGCAAAACCAGCCCTGGATTTAGAGTAAAGTGGTAGGTGATAATGCCTGGAAAAAGTATGCACTGAACTGCAAGTAGCTGCCTCCAAAATATCCTTAGCTGCCACCCCTCTCAAAAAAGCTGTTGAAGTGGCAGTAGCCCTAGTGGAATGAGGCCTAATCCCAGCTGGAACTTCCTTGCCATGATGGGAATAACAGAAAGCAATGCAAAACCCAATCCACTTAGAAATAGTTTGTTTTGACACAGGCTTGCCCTGAGAACTCAAAGCAAAAGAAACAAATAACTGCTGAGACTGCCTGAACCCTTTAGTTCTGTCCAAATAATATCGCAACTGCCTGTGTACATCTAAAGTGTGCAAAATCTTTTCCCCTTTATTTTGGGGATTTGCATAAAAGGTAGGCAAATGAATAGTTTGGTTTAAAGCCACACTAGAAACCACTTTAGGCATAAAGGAAGGATTAGTACGTAAAGATACCCTATCCTTATGGAAAATTAAGAAAGGCTCAACTGCCATAAGGGCCTGCAACTCAGAAACCCTTCTTGCAGAGGTAATAGCCAACAAAAAAGCAGTCTTCCATGATAAAAACTTTAATTCAGCAGTAGCTGCAGGCTCAAAAGGTTGTAGAGTGAGTTTCTCCAACACAAAATTGAGATCCCAAGCAGGAGTAGGAGCTCTTCGTGGGGTCTTATATTCTTTGCCCCTCTAAGAAATTGCTTGAACAAAGGATGAGAAAACAATGGTGGGTCACAATCATAGTGAGCCGAAATTGCTGCAGCATGAACCTTAATAGAAGAGAAGGACAAACCTTTGTCCAGTAACTCAGTAAGATATTGAAGAGCCACACTTAAATTAGGCTCAGAAACATCAAAATCCTTTGCTGCACTCCAAAATAAAAATCTCTTCCATTTGTCTGCGTACACTTTCCTAGTACTAGGCCTTCTAGCTTCCAAAATAACATTCAAAACTTGTTGTGGAAGTGGAGGCCCACTATGGTTCAAAACAGAATATGCCACGCTGTTAGGTGCAGAGAGTGAAGCTTGACATTGAGCAAATGACTGTCCTCCTGAGAAAACAGGTGTGGAATCGTAGGCAAAGGCCATGGAGGCTTCCGTACCAGGCTCCTCAGTAATGGGTACCAATGCTGTCGAGGCCAATCTGGAGCTATTAAAATCATCCTTGGCTTGTCTTGTCTTGCCTTTAGTAGTACCTTTGGGAGGAGAGGCAGAGGCGGAAAGGCATACACATGAAGATTGCTCCAATTGAAAGAAAGAGCATCCACTTTCCAAGCTGTGGGATGAAACCTTTTTGTGCAAAACTTTGGCAGCTGGTGGTTTAGAGGGGAAGCGAACAGATCTATGTCTGGAGTTCCCCATGACACTGTCAATTTCTGAAATACATGAGGATCCAATTTCCACTCGTGGGGATCCATAATTTGTCTGCTCAACACATCTGCTAAGGAGTTCTGTGCTCCCGGCAGAAACCTTGCCTGAAGATTTAGCTGTAAACTGAGAGCAGTCTCCCACAAAATCATCGCTTGCCTGCATAGAGGATAAGAATGTGTTCCGCCTTGCTTGTTGATGTACCACATGACAGTTGTGTTGTCTGTTAGAATCAACACCTGCCCTGGAAGAAGTAAATCCTTGAAAGCTATTAATGCAAACTGGACTGCTAACATCTCTTTCAAGTTGATATGTAGATGTTGTAGTCTGGCAGGCCACTTGTCTTGTATCCACTTTCCATTCAGATGAGCTCCCCAAGCTTTGTCTGAGGCATCTGTCGTTAGAATCTGACTCGCCTCTGGCCGGGTCACAGAGAGTCCCTTGTTTAGGTGACATTCCTGAGCCCACCACAAAAATTCCTTTTGAATGCAAGGTATTATTTGAATGACAGTGTCCAAATCCTGGCAGTGCTGTGTCCATACATTTTTGAGATACCATTGTAGCTTCCTCATATGCAGTTTGGCATTGGGAAGCACCAGAATACAAGATGCCATGAACCCTAAGGCTTGAAGGACTGTCCTTGCAGTCAGCCCGGACTGATGAGACAACTGATGAAAGTAAAGGGAAAGATTCTGTTGTTTGTCCGGGTCAAAAGGCCATCTGGGATGCTGTATTCAGTCTCACACCCAGAAAGCACATGTCTTGAGAGGGTACTAGACTGGACTTTATTTCGTTCACAGAATACCCCAGGCATCTTAGCACTGCTATCACATAATCCAAATGATGAAGAAGCTCGTCCCTTCCTTGAGCCAGAATTAGGCAATCGTCCAAATAGGGATAAATCTGTATTCCTTTTAACCTGAGGAAAGCTATCACTGGAGCCAGAACCTTCGTGAACACTCTGGGCGCAGTAGATAAGCCAAAGGGCAATGCAGAGAACTGATAATGAGAAGTCCCAGCTCGAACGCAGATACTTCCTGCAACTCAGACTGATAGGAACATGAAGATAAGCCTCCTTGAGATCTAAAGTTACCATCCAATGATCTTTGCCCAGCAGAGGTAAAAGCTGCTGTAACGTCAACATTTTGAACTTGGGAATGTCCAGATAAGTGTTGAGGATAGATAAGTCCAAAATTGGTCTCCACGTGTTCCCTTTCTTTGGTACTAGGAACAGGCGAGAATAAAATCCTAGGCCCACTTCTGGCATAGGGACCGGCTGAATGGCCCCTATTTGGAGTAACAGAGAAATTTGCTTGTGAGCCTCTATTCTTTGTGGAGGAGGAACGTCTGGCATGCCTTTGAAAGGAGGCAAGGTATGGAAATAAAACCTGTAACCGTGGTGTATGATATCCAATACCCATCTGTCTTGGGTAATTAAACTCCAATTTTCTTTGAAAAGTGCCAACCTTCCTCCCAAAGGTGCTGCCAGACGAGAAGGCTCTGGCAGCTGAAAAGGTAGGTCATTGGGTCTGTTCTGAAAGGACTGACCCCTGCCCTCACCTGAACACTGTGCAGGAGAACTCCCTGTTCGAGGCCTGAAAGAACCCTGAGCTCTGCCCCTACCACGTCTAGATCTACCCCTAGACTGGGAATCATAAGAAGGATACATCCACCCCTTAGTAGGCCAATTTCTACTAAACTTTGGAGGCTGAACCTGCAAAAAATCTTTAACAGTCTGCATAGACTTAGCCTTGTCTTCCATTTTCTTTAAAACTGTCTCAACAGGAGAACCAAACAGCACATCAGATTGTAAAGGAGCATCTAAAATCCTTGTTTTAACATGGTCAGATAAATTCTGATCCCTCAGCCAGGCGTGCCTGCGAAGAACTGACCCAGTGGCAGCCACCCTAGACGAGGCCTGTACAGCATCAAAACCACATTGCAAGGAATGCTTACCCACCTGTTCAGAAACATGTACTAAATCTTGCAACTCTTTACAATCAATACCTTCCGCCAGAGCATCAACCTTAGACTTCATTTGTGAAAGGAGATAGTTTTGGTATTTTAACATGTGAAACTGGCAATTCAAAGCCCTCATAGCTAGAGTGGAAGAAGTATAAACTTTCTTTCCCCATCTATCCAAAGCCTTGGCCTCTTTGTCTGAAGGAACCGGATTCTTGACAACAGAAGCCTTAACACCTTTAGGGCCCTGACTAACAGTTTCTGGGTCTGCCCTAGGACTCTTAAAAAGATACTTATGAGCTTCAGGCACCCTGTAATATCTATCAGGTTTAACAGGAGCAAGAGGCAAAGAATCAGGATTAAGAGAAGCCTCTGCAAAAACATCTTCCACCACATCTAAAACAGGAGGTATAGCCAAAGGCCTATGCTGGGGTAAAAACAAAAATTCCCTAAGCCTTTTCCTGGAATCAGAGAAGTCCTGGCCTTCCCACTTAAAATGCTCCCTCATAGAATGAAGAGTTTCTGAAAAAGAAAAATCCTCAGGAGGAGAAGCAAAGCAGAAGGAGTAGAATCATCCACATCAGAATCAGAATAAGGAGAATACTCCTGCAAGTCTTCAGCCGAAGACTCTGAAACATCTGAAGCCTGCTCAAAACTCCCTGGCTCAGGCTCCACCCTAGGTCTCTTATCAGGAGGGGGCAAAGAACCCCTAATCAAAGTAATCAAATCTTCTGCCATTTTAAGCATATGCTTCTTGGGCACAGTTCCTGAAGAACTAGGGGTGACACCAACTGAAGCTAAACCTGGCCTGCCCCTGGGAGAAGCCTTGGCAACAGAAGGAGAGGGCCTAACCACCTTAGGAAGGGAGGGGAGTAAAGTAACCTGAGAAGCCCCTTCAGCCTGACCTGCCTCCTGAGAGGCCACATCCTGCAATAACAAAGTCTCTCCCTGGGAACCCAAAGAAATCTCCGGTAGAACCACCGGCTCCACCGACACCTCTAAAGAACCGGTGTCTGGTACAGACGGTTCTTCCAGCCTAGGCTTAACTGCTTTGTCCTTGCGCTTCTCCGAAGAAGCGGGCGTCGGAGCATCCGACGGCATTTTATAATTGCACCGCTTCCCAAAGGCACAATCCAACCTTCTCTTTATAGTGCGTTTATTGAATGTAGCACAAGAGCGACAACCAACAACGTCGTGCTCAGGCCCTAAACAAGGAATACGCAAAGTATGATAATCTCTATGCGGTATCTGTTTCCCACAAGAAATGCAATTATTCACTTTTTCTGACATCCGGTAAACCACTGAGGCAAGAAAAAACTAAAATATTCCCCAACGGGGTACTTAGCCAACTTTGACTCGGTCTGAAACGTCGAAAACGAAAAATCTCAGAACGCCAACCGGCACTTGCAATGCTGCTTCTGCATTGGACCATGCGGCAAAAAAGACTGAGGATATGACGTCGGTCATGCGCATTTGTACCCTGACGTCCTGATGTCAGTCAAATGCACCTTGACCGACGTCAGCCTTATACTTTGATATTCGGGCTGACCGAGGACAGCAGACTACCCAAGTGTAAGGACTGCAGCAATGTGAGATGAAGAACATAGTCAGTTTGCAGCAAAACCTGAGAAAATGTTCTACAGTCAAACTGCATTATTAAAAGTGGAAATTCTCACTAACGAAGTGAAATAGTTTCTAGATCCACAGAGTGGGCCTTAAAAAGGTGCTTGTGAGTGTCAGGGACTCTATAATATCTGTCCGGCTTGACAGGAGCAGGAGGAAGAGAATCAGGGTTAGCACTGGAGTCAGAAAAAACATCATCCAAAACATCCATAACAGGTGGAATAGCCAAAGGTCTGTGCTGGGGAAGCTTGAGGAAGGTACGAAGCCTTTTCCTGTACGAAGCCTTTTCCTGGAGTCGGAGAATTCCTGACCCTGCCATTGAAAATGTTCCCTCATGGAATGCAGGACTTCACCAAAAGATAAATCCTCTGGAGGGGAGGCAGAGGGAATTGATTCCTCAGCATCAGAGTCCTCGTAGGCCTGGAAGGATTCTTCTTGGGTATCAGAATGCTCAGAATCCCCAGAGGCTTCATCCGAAGAGAGGTTGTCCGCCTGCTCAGTTCTAGGCCTTTTCTCTGCAGGTGGCTGAGAACCCCTGTCCGGATGAGGCCGAGTCCCCCTGATAAGGGAAATAAGATCTGCAGCCAGAGACATGATCTGCTTATCAGATGAAGGGGCCTGGGCAGCAGGTTTAGGATGGGCCTTTGCCTGGCTGGCGGCCTTAGCACGTGCAAAGGCCTTGATGGACATGGATACAGGAGGCCTAGCAGCCCCACGTGCAGGCGTGACCTTGTCCAAAGAAATGGTGTCGGGTAGATCCAGAACTTCGGTTTCCGGAGGAAAATCAACAACCGGCACCGGAGAGATCTCTGAGGCCGAAGGTCGTGTTAACGCTGTGTCGTCGGCCTGGAGCGGTGGATTTACCACTTCCGAAGTGACCAGAGCACTAGCAGAGGGTTTAGGAGTAGCATCGGTAGTGGACGCGGGCCGAGGGTGTCGGTCCCGTTCCTTGCGTTTTTTAGCAGATTGGGTTGTCGGTTGATCCGACGGCATGATATACGCAAAAGATTCACCGAAAAAGTCCTCGGCGAATTCTGCCCGGCGCCTGAGAGTGCACTTATTACAGCAAGCACAGGCAGCACTGGCCGAGACGTCGTGGTCTGGGCCCAGGCAAGGAAGGCAGAGAGAATGAAGTCCTTATGAGGTATTTGTTTACCACAAGACAAACAATTATTAACTTTCTCAATTTGTTCTGACATCGGCTGAGGCAAGAATAAATGTTCCCCAACGGGGTACTTAGCTTTTAGATGACTTCGGTACTGAAAACACAGAAAGCTGACCGACCGGCACTTGCGAACTGCTTCTGCTTCGGGCACCGCGCGGCAAGAAAGACTGAAGAAGATGGCGTCGGCCGATGCCTTTATACTCCAGCCGTTGTGACGTCGGAGAGAAGGCGAAACCAGCCGACGCCGGACCCAGACTTTGGAATTCGGCCGACCGAGGGCTGCCTGAGGCAGGACAACCCATATGTTATGACTGCAGTTGCATTCTTGAAGGACATCGTCAGTTTGCAGCAAAACCTGAGAAAATGTTTTACAGTCAAACTGCATTATTAAAAGTGGAAATTCTCACTAACGAAGTTCCAGCAAAGCTGCTTCTATGCGCTTATATGCAGAACTGCAGTACAGAACAGTAGAGCAGCCAGAACCAATTCAGCTACATGATGTTGTCTGTCGTGCTGAATTTGCCTTTGACATCTGGAGCCCTTCTTAACCAACCTGACTCAGTGAAAGGACTGCTCTTATTGGAAAGCTTTTTCTTTCTCAACATAAAATGTTTTACAAATCGTAAGCAGTCTGCAAAATAATGTAAAACAAACCAAATCTAAGTGTTGGAAACTTAAGCAACTACTACTGAAGGAAACTGTTTCAGCATCTTAAGAAGACAGGGCTGCCAAAGTTTCTAAAGGCAGTTTAAAGACTGGTTATCAAGAGTACATCATTAAAGGGAAAATATAACTAAAGGCATGAACTTGTAACTTAAAAAATAACACAAGTAGCTCATTACCAGTAAGACTTGCATGTTACCTTACATCCAAAACAACCACATAATAAAATAAAACTCCTGACAGAACTGAAGTGTAAAGCTATAGAAAGTTTAGAGCCCCTTAGGTTTACCAACTTCTACTGAAAAAAAGTGCAAGCCACTTCAAAATACTATAAGCATATTTAAAAATATACTCATCAGTACATAAGGAACAAATAGGACTACATTACAATTATGAAACAAAATAAAACCTTTAAAGTACAACAGCCTACACGCACACAATCTGTTCAAGAGGCTGAAGGATTGTCACAACTGCTTTGGCCCTGGTATCCACAGTTTGCATACATCTCACACACACACACCCACACACACACGCTTTCAGCTGAGGGGCTGTATACATTACATACAGATGCTTACGGAAACTTTATACCAGTTTTGGGTGACCTCTGAAACAAATGAAGAACAGTTTCTGACCTTTGAAGACATGTTACTGAAATATCATCTGCCAAATTCCACCCAACTAAAGAGCAGAGCTGAAGAGGAGGACCACTGACGCTCATACACAGGCACTAGTATCAGTGCAGTCATGTTCCACTTGCATATTAGCTCAGAAAAACCGCACACAGATCAGCTCCTGAG
Source organism: Protopterus annectens (assembly GCF_019279795.1). Classification (NCBI taxonomy): domain Eukaryota; kingdom Metazoa; phylum Chordata; order Ceratodontiformes; family Protopteridae; genus Protopterus; species Protopterus annectens. The sequence continues at coordinate 1,378,231,329 of NC_056746.1, forward strand.
AATTCTACATAAATCAGTATGAACCTACTGTAAAAGCACTTGAAAAACATTATTGCACTTGTTTTTGCCATGCATATATTAAAAAAAACATTCTGGACTAGCCAAACTTATGTAAAGCATGAAAGGCTAACTTATCAAGGTACGAAGTTTGCTGCCAGTCTATTTACCAGTGACAAAATACAACTTTACATAATTTTGATGGTCTTTGCCAATCACCTCCTCACCTATTTGTTACATCAGTATTTTTGTTTACTTCTTAACCAGCTACGCCCACTGACTCTTGAAAAACTGTTGCCAGCCATGACCCATCTAAAAGGAGAAGGTTAATCAATATATGCAAGAACAATTAAGAGCATCCAATCAACCTGCATATTTGAAAAAAAAATGTAGGGACATGAGATGCAAATGTAAAGTCCACATGGTAAAAACTGGTGTAATTCGAACCCAGGACTACGGAACTGTGTGAAAAGTCACCACACTACCTTGCCTGCGCATTGGTGTAGAAGCGACACTTTTAAATCAGGTCACTGCTGTTGCAAGTCAGACTTCCTGCTTTCCCAGACTGACAATTTACTGGGTAAAATTTGCCAAGTATTAGACATATTTCTGCTCTTGCAGTCCCGACTTTCTACTGATAAACCAATTCAACTCCAAGACACTGCCCCATTACTAATGCCGCATGTTAACCTAAAAGGCAATGAAACATAAAAAACATGAAGTTTATCTTAAAGCATTACAGGCTGCTACGGAGTTCTATTACGCATGCTAATCAGGTGCCTGTTCTTTAAAAGTCCCTGAACATCAGCAAAATCACAAGTAATGACAATTGTTGATCATTTAATGCTGTTATTTTTAATAATTTCCAAGTACCTGTAGAGCTCAACTTCAAACCCAATGAACACAAAATTCTGAAAGTTTTCACAATTTCAGCACCCAGATGATTCAATCTATTTTTGTTTTAAATAAGAAACATACATATGTAAATACAAAAGAAAGCCCAGTATTACCAGAATTATTCCAAGTAGACTGACCTTTGACCTTCCTCTTCATCCTCATCTTCCTCTACTTCATGCATCAAATCTCTGAACGAAGTTATTCTGTGGTCGCTGAAAGAGACCCAACCATAAGTGCGAGTCAGTAAGATGAATCACCCTTACCTGTGTATGTAACGGTCAAATTTCTCTTATCACCATAATCAATAGTTTTACTTTACCATTAGGAAGTTTAAGCACATCTGAATCCATAACAAAAAGAGTAACAATGTAATATTACAAAACTGCAATACAACACAAAAAAGGACTCCTTGCTGGCTGCTGCACATTATAATCAGGGGTACCTTCAACACAAGAGGCTACAGAAGTGACCAAGAAAAATCCAACCTTGGAATAGTTGCAGTGCGTAAAATGCATGCTAGCTTTACTCGTGTATAATCTACAAGGGGCAAGGCAGGGCAATGTAGTTTAACACGTCTGGCAATTATGAAAATTACAATTAGCAATTCTTAAAGTAAGCGTTTAACCTAATTACACAACAAAATCAAATACAAGATGGTCACAAAAACTAGGATAAAGTAAGATTATATCCACAAGGGAAAAAAATAAATAAAAAGAGAGATTTTCTTGGGCATTTCGGAGATACCAATTGCTTAATGCTGGAAGTACAAGGTCCAATTACACAGAAAGGTTGACTAAAACGGATATTCCACCTAAAGATCCAGCATTTTCACAATTTGTTTCCAGACAGCATATAAATAGCTGTTGAAAACTGTCCTATTTATACCCAAAAAGCCACGTGTTCCTTTAGTAAAGGAGGCAGCCAGGCCCCCAACCTAACCAACAGCACTACAACTCACTCTTTCCCAACCAGGCTGAGTCGTAGGGATCAGATTATTCTGCCAGTCATGTAACCCCACCACCACCACCTGTCCCAAACAGGCTGAGTCGCAGGGATCAGATTATTCTACCAGTCATGTAACCCCCACATGTCCCAACCAGGCTGAGTCGTAGGGATCAGGTTATTTTGCCAGTCATGTAACCACCACCCCACCTGTCCCAACCAGGCTGAGTCGTAGGGATCAGATTATTCTGCCAGTCATGTAACCCCCCCCCCCCCCCACTGTCCCAACCAGGCTGAGTCGTAGGGATCAGATTATTCTGCCAGTCATGTAACCCCCCCCCCACCTGTCCCAACCAGGCTGAGTCGTAGGGATCAGATTATTCTGCCAGTCATGTAACCCCCCCCCCCACCTGTCCCAACCAGGCTGAGTCGTAGGGATCAGATTATTCTGCCAGTCATGCAACCCCCCACCTGTCACAACCAGGCTGAGTCGTAGGGATCAGATTTTTCTGCCAGTCATGTAACTCCCCCCACACCTGCAGCATCAGTTTCCGTTTATACTGCGGTCTAGGAGGTTTCTCCACTTGGCTCTCATGTGACTGCTTGCCTTCTAGCTTATGTGAAATATGGAGCAGCATGAATTCAATAGCAAACAGTCCCCTTACACACTCCAGCAGGGGCAATCTGATGCTCCACTCCCGAAATTGCCATTAGTATCAGCCTCTAGTTCTAAACCTTCCATCCACAGCCTTGCAGCTCCTGAACCACCAGCAAAACTCAATCTGGTTTGTAATCAGGGCTTTTTCCCTCAGTGCCACAACCTCAGTACACATCTTCATAAATTCTATTTACACTATTAGCATCACCAAGTTCCAAGGCCTCATTTAAATATATGTAGTTTCAGTAACAAATTGCAAGACATACTCATTTCCTGCAGCAGCGATTTCCATATTCAAATAACTTCAATGCTAAAGCAGATTTCTAATGAAAACATACTATTCAGCACACAGAATAGAAAAGTGGGTAATGTTGGCTGTAAAAGTTATCCTGCAAGTGAGTTCATGTGCATTCATTTTTTAATTAGGACTGTAAACAAAAGAAAGTCACTTTTTTTCAAACTGAATTACTATAAACTACACAGCACTGGAATGTCTATAAAATGAGTCCCATTGTTTACTGTATCCTGTACAGTTTACATACACAGCCAAATATGAAAAAACAAACAAACCCTGCCCTTTAAGACAAAATCAGATGTCTGTCAGATTTATTTCAGCCACAGGAAAAACAGAAGTATTAAAAATACAATAAAAGCAACAACTAGCAGACATATAAACAAGACATACAAATAAAATGTGTACTATGAAAATAAAGCAAATTATAAAACACACACATTCACTAGGTCAGCTGATCTATATAAAAGTTAAGTACAGCAGGCAAAATGCTGGGGTTTCCTCTTCTAATATCTCTTTACTCAGGGTTACTGGTTCCTGCTTTAACAGTGTGCAGCAAGCCTTTTCCACCAGTCCAAGTTTGTGTCAACAACTTGTTCACATTACCAAGTGATTCCTTTCACAATGAAGTCACTAAGAAGGGGCTGCCTGACTGCCAGGGATTTCCTCTGCACTGAATATCCCTGTTCGAGAACACACTTCAATACAACCTCTCTATGCCTTTTCGTCAAACATTTTGATAGCATGTCTGGTTCATCACAAGCAGCACTGTTTTACAGACTTCCAAGGAAAGCTGCATTTATCATCAGCTACCAAAAAGTACAGTTTTGTACCTACCATAAATGTAGATGTTCGAAGATCCACATTGCTGCAGTCCTTACACTTGGGTAGTCCGCTAACCTCGGTCGGCCCGAATATCAAAGTATTAGGCTGACGTCGGTCAAGGCGCATAAGACTGACATCAGGACGTCAGGGTACATATGCGCATGACCGACGTCATATCCTCAGTCTTTTCTTGCCCCAGATGTCAGAAGACCCTAAACAAAAAGGTCAAAACCAAAAGAAAACCAAAAAACAACCAAACACCTGTGTACTAACTATATGTACAATATATACAACATTCACAATATGTACAACCCAAACCACACAACTGCCTGAGGGAGGGTAAATTGGACTGCAGCAATGTGGATCTTCGAACATCTACATTTATGGTAGGTACAAAACTGTACTATGTTCTTCATCTCACATTGCTGCAGTCCTTACACTTGGGTAGAATCCCAAAGCAGAGAAAAGGGAGGATGGCACAACTAAAAAGCAGTAGGAGCTGCCAAAATGCCCTGTAAAATTGCAGTGGCAAAACCAGCCCTCGATTTAGAGTAAAGAGGAAGGTGATAATGCTTAGAGAAAGTATGCACTGAACTCCAAGTAGCAGCCTCCAAAATATCTTTAGTTGCCACCCCCCTTAGAAAGGCTGTAGAAGTGGCAGTAGCCATAGTGGAATGAGGCCTAATCCCAGCTGGAATCTCCTTACCATGATGGGAATAACAGAAAGCAATACACAACCCAATCCACTTAGAAATAGTTTGTTTTGACACAGGCTTGCCCTGAGAACTCAAAGCAAAAGAAACAAATAACTGCTGAGACTGCCTGAACCCTTTAGTTCTGCTCAAATAATATCGCAACTGCCTGTGTATATCCAAAGTGTGCAAAATCTTTTCCCCTTTATTTTGGGGGTTCGCATAAAAGGTAGGCAAATGAATAGTTTGGTTTAAAGCCACACTAGAAACCACTTTAGGCATAAAGGAAGGATTAGTGCATAAAGATACCCTATCCTTATGGAAAATTAAGAAAGGCTCAACTGCCATAAGGGCCTGTAATTCAGAAACCCTTCTACAGAGGTAATGGCCAACAAAAGCAGTCTTCCATGATAAATATTTCAACTCAGCAGTAGCTGCAGGCTCAAAAGGTTGTAGAGTGAGTTTCTCCAACACAAAATTGAGATCCCAAGCAGGAGTAGGAGCTCTCCGTGGGGGTCTTATATTCTTTGCCCCTCTAAGGAATTGCTTAAACAAAGGATGAGAAAACAATGGTGGGTCACAGTCATAGTGAGCAGAAATTGCTGCAGCATGAATCTTAATAGAAGAGAAGGACAAGCCTTTGTCCAGTAACTCAGTAAGATATTGAAGAGCCACACTTAAATTAGGCTTAGAAACATCAAATGCTTTTGCTGCACTCCAAAATAAAAATCTCTTCCATTTATCTGCGTACACTTTCCTTGTACTAGGCCTTCTGGCCTCCAAAATAACTTCAAAACTTGCTGTGGAAGCTGAGACCCTCCAGGGTTTAAAACAGAATATGCCAGGCTGTCAGGTGAAGAGAGTGAAGTTTGACATTGAGTAAATGACTGTTCTCCTGAGACAGCAGGTGTGGAATCGAAGGTAAAGGCCATGGAGGCTCCTGCACCAGACTTCTCAGTAGTGGGTACCAGTGCTGTCGAGGCCAATCTGGAGCTATTAAAATCATCTTTGGCTTGTCCTGTCTGACCTTCAGAAGTACCTTTGGGAGGAGAGGCAGAGGTGGAAAGGCATACACATGAAGATTGCTCCAATTGAATGAAAGAGCATCCACTTTCCAGGCTGTGGGATGAAAACTTTTTGTGCAAAACTTTGGCAGCTGGTAGTTTAGTGGAGAAGCGAACAGATCTATGTCTGGAGTTCCCCATGACACTGTCAATTTCTGAAAAACTTGAGGATACAATTTCCACTCGTGGGGATCCATTATTTGTCTGCTCAACACATCTGCTAAGGAGTTCTGTGCTCCTGGCAGAAACCTTGCCTGAAGATTTAGCTGTAAACTGAGAGCAGTCTCCCACAAAATCATTGCTTGTCTGCACAGAGGATAAGAATGTGTTCCCCCTTGCTTGTTGATGTACCACATGACAGTTGTGTTGTCTGTTAGAATCAACACCTGCCCTGGAAGAAGTAAATCCTTGAAAGCTATTAATGCAAATTGGACTGCTAACATCTCCTTCAAGTTGATATGTAGATGTAGAAGTCTGGCAGGCCACGTGTCTTGTATCCACTTTCCATTTAGATGAGCTCCCCAAGCTTTGTCTGAGGCATCTGTCGTTAGAATCTGACTCGCCTCTGGCCGGGTCACAGAGAGTCCCTTGTTTAGGTGGCATTCCTGAGCCCACCACAAAAATTCCTTTTGAATGCAAGGTATTATCTGAATGACAGTGTCCATATCTTGGCAGTGCTGTGTCCATACATTTTTGAGATACCATTGTAGCTTCCTCATATGCAGTTTGGCATTGGGAAGCACCAGAATACAAGATGCCATGAACCCCAAGGCTTGAAGGACTGTCCTTGCAGTCAGCCTGGACCGATGAGACAATTGATGGAAGTAAAGAGAAAGATTCTTTTGTTTGTCTGGGGTCAAAAAGGCCATCTGGTATGCTGTATTCAGTCTCACACCCAGAAAGCACATGTCCTGAGAGGATACTAGACTGGACTTTATTTCGTTCACAGAATACCCCAGGCATCTTAGCACTGCTATCACATAATGTAGATGATGAAGAAGTTCGTCCTTTCCTTGAGCCAGAATCAGGCAATCGTCCAAATAAGGATAAATCTGTATTCCTCTTAGCCTGAAGAAAGCTATCACTGGAGCCAGAACCTTCGTGAACACTCTGGGCGCAGTAGATAAGCCAAATAGCAATGCAGAGAACTGATAATGAGAAGTCCCAGCCCGACAGCGTAGATACTTCCTGCAACTTAGCCTGATAGGAACATGAAGGTAAGCCTCCTTGAGATCCAGAGTCACCATCCAGTGATCTTTGCCCAGCAGAGGTAAAAGCTGTTGTAACGTCAACATTTTGAACTTGGGAATGTCCAGATAAGTGTTGAGGATAGATAAATCCAAAATTGGTCTCCACGTGTTCCCCTTCTTTGGTACTAGGAACAGGCGAGAATAAAATCCTAGGCCCACTTCTGACAGAGGGACCGGTTGTATGGCCCCTATTTGGAGCAGCAGAGAAATCTGTTTGTGAGCCTCTATTCTTTGCTGAGGAGGAGCGTCTGGCATGCCTTTGAAAGGAGGCAAGGTATGGAAATAAAACCTGTAACCTTGGTGTATGATATCCAATACCCATCTGTCTTGGGTAATTAAACTCCAATTTTCCTTGAAAAGTGCCAACCTTCCTCCCAAAGGTGCTGCCAGGCGAGAAGGCTCTGGCAGCTGAAAAGGTAGGTCATTGGGTCTGTTTACGAAAGGACTGACCCCTGCCCTCACCGAAGACTGTGCAGGTGAACTCCCTGTTCTAGGCCTGAAAGAGCCCTGAGCTCTGCCCCTACCACGTCTAGACCTACCCCTAGACTGGGAATCATAAGAAGGATCGTCCACCCCTTGGTAGGCCAATTTCTGCTAAACTTGGAGGCTGAACCTGCAAAAATCTTTAACAGTCTGCATAGACTTAGCCTTGTCTTCCATTTTCTTTAAGACTGCCTCAACAGGTGAACCAAACAACACATCAGATTGTAAAGGAGCATCTAAAATCCTTGTCTTAACATGGTCAGATAAATTCTGATCCCTCAGCCAGGCGTGCCTGCGAAGAACTGACCCAGTGGCAGCCACCCTAGGCGAGGCCTGTACAGCATCAAAACCACATTGCAAAGAATGCTTACCCACTTGTTGAGAGCCATCTACTAAATCTTTTAACTCTTTACACTCAATACCTTCCAGAGCATCTACCTTAGACTTCAACTGAGAAAGTAGATAGTTTTGGTATTTCAACATGTGAAACTGGCAATTCAGAGCCCTCATAGCTAGGGTGGAAGAAGTATAGACTTTCTTTCCCCATCTATCCAAAGCCCTGGCCTCTTTATCTGGAGGAACCGGATTTTTAACAACAGAAGCCTCAACACCCTTAGGCCCCTGACTAACAGTTTCTGGGTCCGCCCTAGGACTCTTAAAAGATACTTATGAGCTTCAGGCACCCTATAATACCTATCCGGTTTAACAGGAGCAGGAGGCAAAGAATCAGGATTAAGAGAAGCCTCTGCAAACACATCCTCCACAACATCCAGAACAGGAGGTATAGCCAAAGGCCTATGCTGGGGTCATAACAAAAATTCCCTAAGCCTTTTCCTGGAATCAGGGAAGTCCTGACCTTCCCACTTAAAATGCTCCCTCATCGAATGAAGAGTCTCTGAAAAGAAAAATCCTCAGGAGGAGAAGCAGAAGGAGTAGAATCATCCACATCAGAATCAGAATAAGGAGAATACTCCTGCAAGTCTTCAGCCGAAGACTCTGAAACATCTGAAGCCTGCTCAAAACTCCCCAACTCAGGTTCCACCCTAGGCCTCTTATCAGGAGGGGCAAAGAACCTCTAATCAAAGTAATCAAATCTTCTGCCATTTTAAGCATATGCTTCTTGGGCACAGATCCTGAAGAACTAGGAGTGACACCAACTGAAGCTAAACCTGGCCTGCCTCTGGGAGAAGCCTTGGAAACAGAAGGAGAGGCCTAACCACCCTAGGAAGGGAGGGGAGTACAGTAACCTGAGAAGCCCCTTCAGCCTGACCTGCCTCCTGAGAGGCCACATCCTGCAATAACAAGGTCTCCCCCTGGGACTCCAGAGAAACCTCCGGTGGAACCACCGGCTCCACCGACACCTCTAAAGAACCGGTGTCCGGTACGGACGACTCGTCTTGCCTGGGCTTAGCTGCTTTATCCTTGCGCTTCTTCGAAGAAGCGGACGTCGGAGCATCCAACGGCATATTATAATTGCACCGCTTCCCGAAGACTAACCTGGCACAATCTAACCTTCTCTTAATAGTGCGCTTATTGAATCTAGCACAAAAGCGACACCCAACAACGTCGTGCTCAGGCCCTAAACAAGGAATACACAAAGTATGATAATCTCTATGCGGTATCTGTTTCCCACAAGAAATACAGTTATTCACTTTTTCTGACATCCGGTAAACCACTGAGGCAAGAAAAAACTAAAATATTCCCCAACGGGTACTTAGCCAACTTTGACTCGGTCTGAAACTCCGAATTGAAAAATTTCAGAGCGCAGCGGCACTTGCAACGCTGCTTCTGCATCGGACCATGCGGCAAAAAAGACTGAGGATATGACGTCGGTCATGCGCATATGTACCCTGACGTCCTGATGTCAGTCTTATGCGCCTTGACCGACGTCAGCCTAATACTTTGATATTCGGGCTGACCGAGGACAGCGGACTACCCAAGTGTAAGGACTGCAGCAATGTGAGATGAAGAACATCAGACTGAAACAAGTTGTACTGCATTCAGTTCACAACTGTCTGTTCAGAGTGACTTATCACAATGAAGAAGAGACTGCTCTTACAAGCGACCACATGCCTGATGCTCAAAAACTGTGGTAGGTTACAAATTTTGGAACGAGTAAACTCAAGTTTTAACATATTATATACAAAAACATGATGCACCAGTCATCCTGTTTATGCACCATCAGCTATTTCAACATACTTAAATCCAATCCTGACACACTGGCTAGTGACCAAACATTTATGCCTATATATCACAATGCTACAAGCTACATCTCCTTGACAAGTTCACAGCCTGTGATTCTAGCATCACTTCATTAAAAATACTGACTATACAAGACATACACAAAATCATTCGTCAGTCCTGCTGCATCCACATCTCAAAGTTTCACAATGTAGGATGTACAACTGCCACGTCTAAGTGCCAACCTCTCTGTGCTAAGAAACCATAGTTAGTGAATACAATTAACAAGAAAAAGTCTTAAAATCTACTAATATGCCACGACAGTTAGGTATGCAACTCTCTTAAAAAATGACACTTACTACCACATTAGTTGATGGTTCTATAGAACCTTCTGCAATCACAACTCATCAGAAATCCAAAAATGTATATATGGCAAAAGACACCACGGCAGAGGCACAAAATAAAACCAGCTGAAGTTTTATTAAAAACAAAAGTAAGCTCTTTCAGGCAAACGTGCCTTTCATCAGAAAATAAGAAACAGTTAAAAACCAACATTTAAACATAATGTTGTCCAATCACATTCAGTAGTTTACCCTCCTTTTTCTCATAACAGGTTTTAAAGGCACAGTTACATTTAAACCAGGGCTCTTATCGGCCCCTAGTCTTATGATCCACCTTGATTCACTGCACTCAGTTTCATTGATTAAATCCCCACCCCTTATATTTTTATGCATCACTTGTAGCACCATAAACTTGAAAAAATGGTCTGAACATTCTACAATATGCAATGCTAGGGCAGTTCGTACATCATGATGTCTGATATCAAACAAATGCCCAAAAATTCTCTTTCAGCATGCAACTGGTCTTGCCAACATAAAATGAATTACACAGTTGGCATATAGCTAAATATACTACATTCCTAGTTCTGCAGTTGGCATAACCCCTCAATAAACAGGTCCACCCTGTTGTAGGATGTACAAAAGAAATGTTGGTGCAAATGTGGGTACAAGCCCTACAATCATGACATGGATATGTCCCTACATGTCCAGTTTTCATAATAGTGGATGGATTAGTCATAGCTTCCTTACAGAGCATGTCCTTCAAATTTTTATTCCTTCTAAAAGTGAACCTAGGTATATCCCCAACTATCGCTGCTATCCTGTGATCCGATTGTAACACTTTCCAATTACGTTGTATAATGTCACAAATCCCCCCTATATTACTGCTATATGTAAGCAGTAATTGTCCTCGTGGAGGACCTAATCTATTGTGTCTATTATTGATCCCTCCATTGGTACTCCTGTGATACCAAGGTTTGGCAGTCCATCAATGGGTCTCAGGGGAGGATTATAGTCATCCTTATGCAACTTAGGTAAACCCTTGAACTTGGGAATCCTTGTATGTTCGATGGGAAGGAATTCATATTGGGATTGCACTAACAAACCACTCTTCTGCATGTTCATTAACTGGGTCCTAATTTTACCCTTTAAAGTATTTACCATCACAGGAGATAGAGGTACAAAAGTAGATGTATCACACAACGAACGAAGTTTGTCACAATAATCATTCTCATTTAAAATGACAATAGCCCCTCCCTTATCAGCTGATTTGATTACAATCCAATCATCCTGCTGCAACTGCTCTAAAGCAGTGCGTTGCTCTTGTGTTAAATTATGGTATCTACGTCTATGTTTATCTTGCACATATTGTTCAATCTCTATCTCACACATCCTAACAAAAGTAGTGACAGTGGGATTGTTAGTCGGTAAGAAATCATTGTTTTTCTCAGTTTTGCATATATGATACTGCTTGATTTCTTCACTCGGGAGGAGAAACAATTGGCTAGTGATGTTGAGTCTCTGAAATGGGACATTGAGCTTCGGTTCAAAGAAGAGCAACAGATAGTTCGTGTTAATGATCTATTTTACACGCTAGCGGCTTTTGATACCAGGCTTCAGCGTGTGAAACCAAAGAAATTTGTATGAGATTACAATGATTTTGCAAGCAGGATGCATCTTTGTTTGGCCACGTGATACCAACGATGCACGACAAGAGATTAGGCTCCACTCATAGTGGTAGTGAGCAAGCTTCAAAGCAACTACATGAACAGCAGCTGGTACAACAGCAGCAAGTGATACGGGTACAATGCTGTAGACATTGACTATCTCGACAGTTTTGACTGAGCAGAACAAGTCTCTTGAAAGGAGAACGACAGCACAGAACAATGGCTTCCCCCATGTCGGTGCTTCCGACACAAGGGGATGTAGCATTCATCAGTCAGGGAGCTCCTTCATTATTGGGAGCCAGGCCTAAAGTACCACCAGGTTTTCATAGTATAAATTTTCCAATGTTACCAGCTCTTGTGAAAAAGAACAACTCACGGAAACGGAGCTTTTCCCGATCACAGGGACTGAAAAGATGCAGAGTTTCACAATGACTTTGGACACTTAACAGTACTAACATTGTATATAATTTATCTAATGTTGAGTTGTCGGCTGAGCAACTTTCGGTGTTGAATAAGGGTTTGACGTTTGTTCCAGATAACATGTCTGAATACAATCAGGTAATCATTGATGTCATATGCTTTGCTAGAAATGTTTCCTTGAAAAATATGTTTCATGATAGGGCTTGTGAAGTAGCTACAGAGTTGAGAAAACCCAGTGATTTCTTACTGACTAACAATCCCACGGTCACTACTTTTGTTAGGATGTGTCCGATAAAGATTGAACAGTATGTGCAAGACAAACAGACGTAGATACCATAATTTAACACAAGAGCAACGCACTGCTTTAGAGCAGTTGCAGCAGGATGATTGGATTGTAATCAAATCAGCTGATAAGGGAGGGGCTATTGTAATTTTAAATAAGAATGATTATTGTGACAAACTTCGTTCGTTGTTGTGTGATGCATCTACTTTTGTACCTCTACCTTCTGTGATGGTAAATACTTTAAAGGGTAAAATTAGGACCCGGTTAATGAACATGCAGAAGAGTGGTTTGTTAATGCAATCCCAATATGAATTCCTTCACATCGAACACCCAAGGATTCCAGAGTTCAAGGGTTTACCTAAGTTGCATAAGGATGACTAATCCTCCACTGAGACCCATCATCTCGGAGAGGGGTTGGCCCACGGAAAATGTGTCTATTTGGGTTGAATGTGCTCTAAGACCGGTGGTCGAGTTATACCCCAGGATTTTAAGAGACACTGCAAATTTCCTAACCAGTTTGTCTTGTTATATGGAGGGTTTTAGTTGTCCAGATTACATGTTTGTCACTTTGGATGTGAAAAATTTGTTTACTGTGATTGACGATGACTATGGGCTTAAAGCCATAGAACATGTTTTGGCAAATAAAAGTAGAGTTGGATGATGTCGGCAATGAAAGAGTTTGCAGACTGCTGGCTTTGATACTTGGGCATAATATTTTCACATGCCAAGGGACTTACTATAGAGGCAGGCACAGGGTATTGCTATGGGCACTCCCTGTGCCACTTATGCTAACCTCGTATTAGCATTTTGGGAGGATGAGGTGATATTTTAGCATATTCATCCTTGGTCTGACAACTTGGGATATTATGTTAGTTTTGTTGACAGTTTTCTTTTTGTGGAAGGGCACAGATGAGCAATGGTCTTTTGTGGGTTACCTTAAGGGCACTACAGAGTTTTTTTAGATTTACTGTTAGTTCTTCGATGTCTGACATTGATTATTTGGACGTACATTTAGTGAAAGATACATTAGGTAAGATAGACACCATGCTATATAAGAAGCATTGTTGGAAGAATAGCTTGCTTTCCTTTGATAGCATGCATCCTAGACATACTTTCACAAACATAATGAAAGGACAGGCCCATAGGATTTCTCGGCTTTGTACCAGAGAGGAACGGTTTGACATTGAGACAGGTGTCCTTATGGGGAACCTTGTAGAAATAGGATACAGTAGACATTTGATAGATAGGTCCATGCAAGAAATTAGAATTAAGCGTGATGGAACTGCCAAACCTTGGTATCACAGGGGTACCAATGGAGGGATCAATAATAGACGCAACAGAGTTAGTCCTCCACGAGGACAATTACTGCTTACATATAGCAGTGATACAGGGGGATTTGTGACATTATACAACGTAATTGGAAAGTGTTACAATCAGATCACAGGATAGCAGCGATAGTTGGGGATAGACCTAGGTTCACTTTTAGAAGGAATAGAAATTTGAAGGACATGCTGTGTAAGGAACCTATGACTAATCCATCCACTATTATGAAAACTGGACGTGTAGGGACATATCCATGTCATGATTGTAGGGCTTGCACCCACATTTGCACCAACAATTCGTTTTACATCCTACAATAGGGTGGACCTATTCATTGAGGGGTTATGCCAACTGCAGAACTAGGAATGTAGTTTATTTAGCTATATGCCAACTGTGTAATTCATTTTATGTTGGCAAGACCAGCTGCATGCTGAAAGAGAATTTTTGGGCATTTGTTTGATATTAGACATCATGATGTACGAAATGCCCTAGCATTGCATATTGTAGAATGTTCAGACCATTTTTTCAAGTTTATGGTGCTACAAGTGATGCATAAAAATATAAGGGGTGGGGATTTAATCAATGAAACTGAGTGCAGTGAATCAAGGTGGATCACAAGACTAGGGGCTGATAAGAGCCCTGGTTTAAATGTAACTGCGCCTTTAAAACCTGTTCTGAGAAAAAGGAGGGTAAACTACTGAATGTGATTGGACAACATTATGTTTAAATGTTGGTTTTTAACTGTTTCTTATTGTCTGAAGGGCACGTTTGCCTGAAAGCGCTTACTTTTGTTTTTAATAAAACTTCAGCTGGTTTTATCTTGTGCCTCTGCCGTGGTGTCTTTTGTCATATATACATTTTTTGGATTTCTTCAGTCTTTGGCATAAAGACTTTGGTGTAGGACTTCAGTTTTTTGAATTCATCAGAAATGGGGAGAGGCGTACGCTGTCTTGACATAAATGTGTTAACATAAGCTGAACCATCGAGCACACCTTCTACTCTATAGCAAGCACCATCTTGCAGCTTAAAGAACAATGAAAACCTGGTATCTACAAAGTTAATAAGTGATATGGTAGTATACGTGTGACAACTTAAAAAAGGAACTCCAGTTATGGCAGGTTAGAGACCCCCCCAAAGGAAGGGTATTCCTGACTCATGGAGGAAGATTTCATCAAAGAAATAAACAAGTAGTATGGCCAACATCAAGTACCCTACCTGAAGAAGCCTACTACTGTGGAACTGAATTTAAAGCATTAAGCGACAGAGAAAGAAAAAGATGTCCGATTATACCAGAACAAATCACAGAAGACAGAGTCCTGAAAGGCAGCCTAATAACCAGAAATCCAACTCCAGAATCTCGGTAAACAATGCTTGGACAAAAGTGAAGGAACAGAGACCAATTGTCACAGCCTCAATGTCTCCAATAAGACATTTTAAAGCAAGGACTGGAGGCAGCTACACCAACAGGGTAGGAAAAATAGCAATGGAAAGGCAGGTATCAGTTCAGTTCACTACAGTATTAATTTGCAAATGCAAGTTTTCCCTCTACTGTACCATGGAAACAGAACAATAATCCACTTGGCTAACGGCAGTAACCACTTCAGGGAAAACCCAAGCCAGCAGTGCACCCAAATGGAGGGAAAAGTTCTCTACCTACCAGTTTCTTCAACTGTGAAGATAAAGGTAGAAAACTGCACTGTGCCAGGGACAAAAATCAAAACCACCAGACAAACATGAGGAAAAAAGGGAGAGAATCAACCCAAGAAATGTCTAGAAAGATCAGCACATCTGTCAGCTTACAGCACTAAGATCCTTCTGTAGGGGATGGAGCAGTATACTAAGGAGAGAGTTCAGCACAAGGTTGGGTTCCAAAACCAGACCAATATTGGATAGGCAAGATTTTGCCACAGAAGTCCACATTCCTCTGAAAGCAATGGGGGCTTCAAAGGGAGTGGACACAAAAATTAACTCAACCAGTTACAGCTGTATCTTAACCATATATTCCATGGGTGAAAAGACGAAGAGGAAACTGTACTGGAACCCTAAAAGAGAAGGCCTGAAAAAACATCCCAGGCATCCGTTTCTGATGACCTGAAGTAACAAAGGACTCGCAACTTCAACCAAACTGACAAGTCAGGGGAGACCATCCTTGCCAATCAGTAATGCACAGTCAAGTGTTGCTCAAAAACTAGAGGACATAGCTACCTCAGTTGACAAAGGGCTTACAAACTCAAAATTTTCATGAGGGCTGTATGAACACCAGCACACGCAGCAGAGGTGCAGAATCTCCAATGCAAAAAGAAAGTTAATTAGTGCAGCAAGTAAAGTACTGTAGTAGCTTCTCCCCACAATTAAACTGGTCTGAGGGCTGCTTAAGGCTTGAGAGACAAGTTTGAAATCCCAGTATAAAGCCCTTGTTATGACCAAAGTGTGATCAAGGATGATAGTATAATCAGGTGCTTGGCAGAGATGGCATGGTGGAGAGAAATGGTGAGGTGTAGCCTGCTAAACTCTGTGTGTGGGATATACTCCCACCCCTCCTCACTCACCGTGGTTAAATCCCAGGTGAAGAAAAAGGGTAACACATGGGTGGTACTGACAAGTGGAGCATGACCACTGATAAGAGTCTTTCAGAGGCATGAAAACACATCACCGAGGTCCACTCCACACGCAGCCCCCTGACATTTCAGGTATGCACAAGGGATGGCAGGATACACACAATACACAGAAAATCTGATTCTCTAACATGCAGACAATAGGCTCACGTGTGATTACTAGGCCCCACATGCAGCCCCCTGACATTTCAGATATGCACAAGGCATGGCAGGAATCACACAATACACAGAAAATCTGATTCTCTAACATGCAGACAATACGCTCACATGTGATTACTAGACCCCACATGCAGCCCCCTGACATTTCAGGTATGCACAAGGGATGTCAGGATACACACAATACACCCAAAATCTGATTCTCTAACATGCAGACAATAGGCTCACATGTGATTAACTAGGCCAATGGCACAAGAGCCTTTATAAGCCTGGCCAATTATACCCATGATAAAGACTATTATATTTTAAGTCCACGGACATGAGATGGGATAGCATCAAGCTTGTGGGTCTTTGGGTGTTGCAGTCATTTTACAGACTGCCTCTGTCCATAAAGGATGTGAGCAGTACAGGACGAATTAATTTACTTTCCCCATCCACTTATCCAAATTCTTTTTGAACAGAGTGAGGGATGGGCTTTGCTTTACGAAGATGGTGAGTTTATTCCACACAACGTAGAATACGGGATACAAATCTGTCTCTCCAGCAAGTTCTGTTACAGTAATAAAAGTACAGTTTTGTACCTACCATAAATGTAGATGTTCGAAGATCCACATTGCTGCAGTCCTTACACTTGGGTAGTCCGCTGTCCTCGGTCGGCCCGAATATCAAAGTATAAGGCTGACGTCGGTCAAGGCGCATTTGACTGACATCAGGACGTCAGGGTACAAATGCGCATGACCGACGTCATATCCTCAGTCTTTTCTTGCCCCAGATGTCAGAAGACCCTAAAGATAAAGGTCAAAACCAAAAGACAGCAAACAAACAACCAACCACCCTTGCACTAATTATATGTACAATATATACAAAATACACAATATTTACAACCCAACCCACACAACCACCTCTAACTACAGAGGGGAAGGAGGGAGGGTAAATTGGACTGCAACAATGTGGATCTTCGAACATCTACATTTATGGTAGGTACAAAACTGTACTATGTTCTTCATCTCACATTGCTGCAGTCCTTACACTTGGGTAGAATCCCAAAGCAGAGGTAAGGGAGGATGGCCAAACTACAAGGAAGCAGGAGCTGCCAAAATGCCCTGCAAAACAGCAGTGGCAAAATCAGCCCTGGATTTAGAGTAAAGTGGCAGGTGATAATGCCTAGAGAAAGTATGCAATGAACTCCAAGTAGCTGCCTCCAAAATATCCTTGGTTGCCACTCCCCTCAAAAGGCTGTCAAGTGGCAGTAGCCCTAGTGGAATGAGGCCTAATCCCAGCTGGAATCTCCTTGCCATGATGGGAATAACAGAAAGCAATGCAAAACCCAATCCACTTAGAAATAGTTTGTTTTGACACAGGCTTGCCCTGAGAACTCAAAGCAAAAGAAACAAACAACTGCTGAGACTGCCTGAACCCTTTAGTTCTGTCCAAATAATATCGCAACTGCCTATGTACATCTAAAGTGTGCAAAATCTTTTCCCCTTTATTTTGGGGATTTGCATAAAAGTAGGCAAATGAATAGTTTGGTTTAAAGCCACACTAGAAACCACCTTAGGCATAAAGGAAGGATTAGTACGCAAAGATACCCTATCCTTATGGAAAATCAAGAAAGGCTCAACCGCCATAAGGGCCTGTAATTCAGAAACCCTTCTTGCAGAGGTAATGGCCAACAAAAGGCAGTCTTCCATGATAAATATTTCAACTCAGAAGTAGCTGCAGGCTCAAAAGGTTGTAGAGTGAGTTTCTCCAACACAAAATTGAGATCCCAAGCAGGAATAGGAGCTCTACGTGGGGGTCTTATATTCTTTGCCCTCTAAGAAATTGCTTGAACAAAGGATGAGAAAACAATGGAGGGTCACATTCATAGTGAGCTGAAATTGCTGCAGCATGAACCTTAATAGAAGAGAAGGACAAACCTTTGTCCAGTAACTCAGTAAGATACTGAAGAGCCACACTTAAATTAGGCTCAGAAACATCAAAATCCTTTGCTGCACTCCAAAATAAAAATCTCTTCCATTTATCTGCGTACACTTTCCTTGTACTAGGCCTTCTAGCTTCCAAAATCACATTCAAAACTTGTTGTGGAAGTTGAGACCCTCTATGGTTCAAAACAGAATATGCCAGGCTGTTAGGTGAAGAGAGTGAAGTTTGACATTGAGCAAATGGCTGTCCTCCTGTGACAACAGGTGTGGAATCGAAGGCAAAGGCCATGGAGGCTTCCGTGCCAGACTTCTCAGTAATGGGTACCAGTGCTGTCGAGGCCAATCTGGAGCTATTAAAATCATCCTTGGCTTGTCCTGTCTGACCTTTAGAAGTACCTTTGGGAGGAGAGGCAGAGGTGGAAAGGCATACACATGAAGATTGCTCCAATTGAAAGAAAGAGCATCCACTTTCCAAGCTGTGGGATGAAACCTTTTGTGCAAAACTTTGGCAGCTGATGGTTTAGTGGAGAAGCGAACAGATCTATGTCTGGAGTTCCCCATGACACTGTCAATTTCTGAAATACAAGAGGATCCAATTTCCACTCGTGGGGATCCATAATTGTCTGCTCAACACATCTGCTAAGGAGTTCTGTGCTCCTGGCAGAAACCTTGCCTGAAGATTGAGCTGTAAACTGAGAGCAGTCTCCCACAAAATCATTGCTTGCCTGCATAGAGGATAAGAATCGTTCCCCTTGCTTGTTGATGTACCACATGACAGTTGTGTTGTCTGTTAGAATCAACACCTGCCCTGGAAGAAGTAAATCCTTGAAAGCTATTAATGCAAACTGGACTGCTAACATCTCCTTCAGGTTGATATCTAGATGTTGTAGTCTGGCAGGCCACTTGTCTTGTATCCACTTTCCATTTAGATGAGCTCCCCAAGCTTTGTCTGAGGCATCTGTCGTTAAAATCTGACTCGCCTCTGGCCGGGTCACAGAGAGTCCCTTGTTTAGGTGACATTCCTGAGCCCACCACAAAAATTCCTTTTGAATGCAAGGTATTATCTGAATGGCAGTGTCCAGATCCTGGCAGTGCTGTGTCCATACATTTTTGAGATACCATTGCAGCTTCCTCATATGCAGTTTGGCATTGGGAAGCACCAGAATACAAGATGCCATGAACCCTAAGGCTTGAAGGACTGTCCTTGCAGTCAGCCCGGACTGATGAGATAGTTGATGGAAGTAAAGGGAAAGACTCTTTTGTTTGTCCGGGGTTAAAAAGGCCATCTGGGATGCTGTATTCAGTCTTACACCCAGAAAGCACATGTCCTGAGAGGGTACTAGACTGGACTTTATTTCGTTCACAGAATACCCCAGGCATCTTAGCACTGCTATCACATATTCCAAATGATGAAGAAGCTCGTCCCTTCCTTGAGCCAGAATCAGGCAGTCGTCCAAATAAGGATAGATCTGTATTCCTTTTAGCCTGAAGAAAGCTATCACTGGAGCCAGAACTTTCGTGAATACTCTGGGCGCAGTAGACAAGCCAAAGGGCAATGCAGAGAACTGATAGTGAGAAGTCCCAGCTCGAAAACGCAGATACTGCCTGCAACTTAGTCTGATAGGAACATGAAGGTAAGCCTCCTTGAGATCCAAAGTTACCATCCAATGATCTTTGCCCAGCAGAGGTAAAAGCTGTTGTAACGTCAACATTTTGAACTTGGGAATGTCCAGATAAGTGTTGAGGATAGATAAATCCAAAATTGGTCTCCACGTGTTCCCCTTCTTTGGTACTAGGAACAGGCGAGAATAAAATCCTAGGCCCACTTCTGGCATAGGGACCGGCTGTATGGCACCTAGTTGAAGTAACAGAGAAATTTGCTTGTGAGCCTCTATTCTTTGTTGAGGAGGAACGTCTGGCATGCCTCTGAAAGGAGGCAAGGTATGGAAATAAAACCTGTAACCTTGGTGTATGATATCCAATACCCATCTGTCTTGGGTAATCAAACTCCAATTTTCTTTGAAAAGTGCCAACCTTCCTCCCAAAGGTGCTGCCAGACGAGAAGGCTCTGCCAGCCGAAAAGGTAGGTCATTGGGCCTGTTTACGAAAGGACTGACCCCTGCCCTCACCTGAAGACTGTGCAGGAGAACTCCCTGTTCTAGGCCTGAAAGAGCCCTGAGCTCTGCCCCTACCACGTCTAGATCTACCCCTAGACTGGGAATCATAAGAAGGATACGTCCACCCTTTAGCAGGCCAATTTCTACTAAACTTTGGAGGCTGAACCTGCAAAAAATCTTTAACAGTCTGCATAGACTTAGCCTTGTCTTCCATTTTCTTTAAAACTGCCTCAACAGGAGAACCAAACAACACATCAGATTGCAAAGGAGCATCTAAAATCCTTGATTTAACATGGTCAGATAAATTTTGATCCCTCAGCCAGGCGTGCCTGCGAAGAACTGACCCAGTGGCAGCCACCCTAGACGAGGCCTGTACAGCATCAAAACCACATTGCAAAGAATGCTTACCCACCTGTTCAGAAACATGTACTAAATCTTGTAACTCTTTACACTCAATACCTTCCAGAGCATCAACCTTAGACTTCAACTGTGAAAGGAGATAGTTTTGGTATTTTAACATGTGAAACTGGCAATTCAAAGCCCTCATAGCTAGAGTGGAAGAAGTATAAACTTTCTTTCCCCATCTATCCAAGGCCCTGGCTTCTTTATCTGTAGGAACCGGATTTTTGACAACAGAAGCCTTAACACCTTTAGGCCCCTGGCTAACAGTTTCTGGGTCTGCCCTAGGACTCTTAAAAGATACTTATGAGCTTCAGGCACCCTGTAATACCTATCCGGTTTAACAGGAGCAGGAGGCAGAGAATCAGGAGTAAGAGAAGCCTCTGTAAAAACATCTTCCACTACATCCAAAACAGGAGGTATAGCCAAAGGCCTATGCTGGGGTAAAAACAAAAATTCCCTAAGCCTTTTCCTAGAATCAGAGAAGTCCTGACCTTCCCACTTAAAATGCTCCCTCATGGAATGAAGAGTTTCTGAAAAAGAAAAATCCTCAGGAGGAGAAGCAGAAGGAGTAGAATCATCCACATCAGAATCAGAATAAGGAGAGTACTCCTGCAAGTCTTCAGCCGAAGACACTGAAACATCCGAAGCCTGCTCAAAACTCCCTAGCTCAGGCTCCACCCTAGGTCTCTTATCAGGAGGGGGCAAAGAACCCCTAATCAGAGTAATCAAATCTTCTGCCATTTTAAGCATATGCTTCTTGGGCACAGTTCCAGAAGAACTAGGGGTGACACCAACTGAAGCTAAACCTGGCCTGCCTCTAGGAGAAGCCTTGGAAACAGAAGGAGAGGGCCTAACCACCCTAGGCAGGGAGGGGAGTATAGTAACCTGAGAAGCCCCATCACCCTGGCCTGCCTCCTGAGAGGCCACATCCTGCAATAACAAGGTCTCTCCCTGGGATCCCAAAGAAACCTCCGGTGGAACCACCGGCTCCACCGACACCTCTAAAGAACCAGCGTCCGGTACGGACGGTTCTTCTAGCCTAGGCTTCACTGCTTTGTCCTTGCGCTTCTTTGAAGAAGCGGGCGTCGGAGCATCCGACGGCATGTTATAATTGCACCGCTTCCCAAAGACTAACCTGGCACAATCTAATCTCCTCTTTATAGTGCGCTTATTAAATCTAGCACAAGAGCGACACCCAACAACGTCGTGCTCAGGCCCTAAACAAGGAATACACAAAGTATGATAATCTCTATGCGGTATCTGTTTCCCACAAGAAATACAATTATTCACTTTTTCTGACATCCGGTAAACCACTGAGGCAAGAAAAAACTAAAATATTCCATAACGGGGTACTTAGCCAACTTTGACTCGGTCTGAAACTCCGAAAACGAAAAATTTCAGAACGCCAACCGGCACTTGCAATACTTCTTCTGCATCGGACCATGCGGCAAAAAAGACTGAGGATATGACGTCGGTCATGCGCATTTGTACCCTGACGTCCTGATGTCAGTCAAATGCGCCTTGACCGACGTCAGCCTTATACTTTGATATTCGGGCCGACCGAGGACAGCGGACTACCCAAGTGTAAGGACTGCAGCAATGTGAGATGAAGAACATCAAGGTTCAGGTCCATGAAATGTTTAACTCCTGTATAATTTTTCTTGTGAATATGTAACATTTTTATCAGGGCTAGATCAGAGAATGCCTTGCTGGTCAGGCATAAGTCACCTCTCAAACAATACACAAAATGGATGAAAGGGATAAGGTCTTTAGTCAGTCTGCAAAAGACATGCATCTTACACTTTGTATTTTTTAGCAAGAAACCTCTGGGGCTGCTCCAATTGGTGTAAGTGCCTGGTTAGGTACATGCAGAAAGGAGCACTGTACAAAATTATGGGTATTATGACAGCCAAGTACTACGGCACTATGACTTACTTTGATCTTGATGCCCTGCCTTTACTTATAAGTTGAGCCACACAAAAGGGCTTCCTCATTACAGCAGCTACCTGGTGGTCAAAGTTTTAAATTACTATTTATCTGTGTTCCTAGGTCCCTCACCACTGAATCTACTTTTAGGGGTGTGTTATCAATTTTATAATTTTTTGAGGGATATCTGATTTACTGAAGGGTATGATTACGTATTGGTTTTAGCATTTAGTCTCAGACCATGGTTTCGGCACAAGCTGTTCGGTCATTTTTAGCCTGGTTGTAGGACGTCAACATAGTTTGGAGTCAATAATTGCTCCCAACCTACAGTTATCAGCGAACATGGAGAGCCAGAGGAACCCCAACACTGGCCTTCACTTCAGAGAACTTGGACAGCCAGAGGAACCCCAACACTGGCCTTCACTTCAGAGAAGTATATACCAAACAGGAGTGGTCCCAACACTTAGCTCCTTGGCACACCGCTAACAGGTTTATCACCTCTTCGGACATGTGTCCTGTCAGTGAGCCACCTGACTATCAATCTGACAATGCAGAGGTTTATGCTTAACTCAGCAAGTTTACCTAAGATCCCTGAGTGGGGGACTGTGTTGAAAGGTTTGGGCAAATCTAGATAACTGTCACGTACCATTTTACCCTCATTAATGGCCCTGGTAGCTCTCTTGAAGAAGTCCACCAGATAGAGCAGGCAAGACCCCCCCCCCCCTTAACAAAGCCAAACTGGGTCTAGTCCAGTGTTTGGAGAGTTCCTATGTAGTTACTGTTAAGGTCCATAATAATTCTCTCCATGGCCTTGCAGATAAGACTACTCAAGCTTATGGGTCTGGAGTTTCCCGGTTCAGTGGATGGGCCACCCTTGCGAAGAGTGAGGACTGATAACGTCCACCATTCTTCTGGGACAAAGCCCGTCCCAGGGGCTGTGGTTAAACAGGATTTCTAGTGGCTATGATAGATTCTGTTTTAAGCTACGTAAGAAGCATCATGGATTGTTGTCAGGACTCCTGGAGGCTATGTTAACGTTAGTGAGCACAATAAGGATTTGTTCTCTTGTAATGACTGGTAGGGGGATGGTTGCAGGTATTTCTTTTGGTGTGGTAGAAGGTGATGGGGGGATAGGTGTGAACTGAACTTGTTGGTCAGCACATTTGCTATCAATTTAGGCTGGGTTCAAATGTTGCTGTTCATGATAAACTTGACAAATTGCTGAGCATTTCCCTTGAGGCTAGGAACATTTTTTTTTTTTTTTTTTTTTTAATTAAAAAGCTTTAAAGTTATCTTTCACCTGGGAGGCTGTGTTTCATAATTTGATTTGGCAAATTTGACCAGCTCTCTAATTTTAGAATGGTGTCTTTTTGCACTGTTTTGTCTGTTCCTTATAGGCTTTGTAGGATCTTTTTGTAGGATTTTCTTTTCCTTTTGTTGAATAGCCTATTTATGCTTGGGGAACACCAGGGTGGTTTATTTTCACCTGCAAGCTTAGGTTTGCCCAAGTACTGCCTCCTCTATGCAGCTATGAATGTGGTTGTACAGTGCTCGTGTGTACAGCTCAGAGTTGGCCTCTGTGTCATCTGGGTTCGGAGGGGCTTGGAAGCCTAATAAGTTATCATTTACTTTGATGCAACTGGCCTTAAAGTTCTTAAACAAGTTTGGAGTTCAATGGGGTTTCTAGGTTAGTTAAAATACTAAAGGATACAAACCAAGCAGAAACTTTCAGGGTAGAGAGTATGAAGTTCACTGCTTGAATTAGGAGATCATTTTGTTGTCAGATCTTACCAGCGATGAGTCAATGCATGGGAGGGAGCAGCATTGTTTGACTTTGCTATTTTGCTTGCTGCTTTGCTTGACTTTGTTGCTTCTTTATTTGCTTAATTTGCTTTTTTTGTTTACTTTGCTTTTTTATTGTTTTGCTTCCTATGTTTTAGGTTTGCTTTTTGTTTTAGTTTCCTTTGTTTTTAATTTTTTTTTTCTTTGTTTTCAATTGTTTTATGTTTGCTTGTTATGGTTTGCTTAGTTTTACGTTTGCTTTATTTTAGGTTTGCGTTTTGCTTTGTTTTATGTTTGCTTAAGTTTGCTTTGTTCACTTTTTGTTTTAGTTTGCTTTTGTTTGCTTTCTTTAGCTTGCTTTCTTTTACTTCATTTTGTTTGTTTTATTTTAGGTTTGCTGTTTTTTTGTTTCTTGTTTTTGTTTAATTTTGTCTGCTTTTGCTTGCTTTTTTTTCTGTTTTATTTGCTTTGTTTTATGTCTTTTTTTTGCTTTGCTTGCTTTGTTTTATGTTTGCTTTTTGCTTGCTTCATTTTATTGTTTTGCTTTGTTTTATTTTTATTGCTTTTAGTTTATTTTGTCATTTGCTTTTTTTGTTTGCAAACAAAATAAAAAGACAAAATAAAATAAAATATGAAAAAAAAACACAAACCCCCCCCCACAAAAAAAAAAAAAAAAAAAAAAAAGTGGTTTAGTTTGATTTTTTGTTTGTAGGGTGGTTGCGGTGGTGCAGCGGTTAGCGTTGCTGCCTCACAGCAAGAGGTTCTCTGGTTCGATCCTCGGCTGGGGTGCCTGTGCAGAGTCTGCATGCCCTCCCAGTGGTCACGTGGATTTCCTCTCACATCCCAAAGACATGCTGTAGGTGGATCGGATACTCTAAATTGGCCCTAGGCGTGACTGCGTGTGCGCCCCTTCCTTGGGAGGTTGAGAACCGGGCTGGCAACTCGACACTGTAAAAACTCCACTGCCAATCATGAGCAGTCAGGTGATCCGCTGTGGTGACCCCTAACCAGGAAAAGCCAAAAAAAAGTTTGCTTTTTGTTTTAGTTTGCTTTGTTTTTAATTTTTTTTTCTTTGTTTTCAATTGTTTTATGTTTGCTTGTTATGGTTTGCTTAGTTTTACGTTTGCTTTATTTTAGGTTTGCGTTTTGCTTTGTTTTATGTTTGCTTATGTTTGCTTTGTTCACTTTTTGTTTTAGTTTGCTTTTGTTTGCTTTCTTTAGCTTGCTTTCTTTTACTTCATTTTGTTTGTTTTATTTTAGGTTTGCTGTTTTTTTTGTTTCTTGTTTTTGTTTAATTTTGTCTGCTTTTGCTTGTTTTTTTTTCTGTTTTATTTGCTTTGTTTTATGTCTTTTTTTTGCTTTGCTTGCTTTGTTTTATGTTTGCTTTTTGCTTGCTTCATTTTATTGTTTTGCTTTGTTTTATTTTTATTGCTTTTAGTTTATTTTGTTTGTCATTTGCTTTTTTTGTTTGCAAACAAAATAAAAAGACAAAATAAAATAAAATATGAAAAAAAAACACAAACCCCCCCCCCCCACAAAAAAAAAAAGTGGTTTAGTTTGATTTTTTGTTTGTAGGGTGGTTGCGGTGGTGCAGCGGTTAGCGTTGCTGCCTCACAGCAAGAGGTTCTCTGGTTCGATCCTCGGCTGGGGTGCCTGTGCAGAGTCTGCATGCCCTCCCAGTGGTCACGTGGATTTCCTCTCACATCCCAAAGACATGCTGTAGGTGGATCGGATACTCTAAATTGGCCCTAGGCGTGACTGCGTGTGCGCCCCTTCCTTGGGAGGTTGAGAACTGGGCTGGCAACTCGACACTGTAAAAACTCCACTGCCAATCATGAGCAGTCAGGTGATCCGCTGTGGTGACCCCTAACCAGGAAAAGCCAAAAAAAGTTTGCTTTTTGTTTTAGTTTGCTTTGCTTTTTGTTTGCTTCGTTTAGCTTGCTTTTTTTGTTTTGCTTTTTTTTTTGTTTGCTTTGTTTCATAATTGCTTACTTTTAGTTTGCTTTATTTTTTTGTTTTGTTTGCTTTTTATTTGCTTTGTTTTAGGTTTGCTTTTTGTTTAATTTGCTTTGTTTACTTTGCTTTTTTGTTTGGTTCATTTTTTGATTAGTTTGCTTGCTTTGTTTTGTTTGTCATTTGTTTTTGTTTGCTTTGTTTTATGTTTGCTTCGTTTTATTGTTTTGTTTTAGTTTTTGTTTCTTTTGTTTGCAAACAAAATAAAACAGACAAAACAAAAATAAAAAACTAAAATAAAAACAGACAAAAACATAAAACAAAAACATAAAACAAAAAAAAGACAAAAACATAAAACAAAAAAAGACAAAAACATAAAACCACAAACAAAAAACAAAACAAAGAAAAAAAAAAGAAAATATAAAAATAAAATAAAACAGACAATAAAACCAACAACCAATCCTGTTTTTTGTTTTATTGCTTTGTTTTTTTTTTTTTGGCTTTGTTTCGTTTGCATAAACAAAATAAAAACCACAAACCAAACCACGAAATACACAAAAAAATTAAAAAAAAAAAGAAAAAAAAAAGAAATATAAACATAAGCAAAAACACAAAGAAACAAAAATCAAAAACAAAAAAAGCACAAACGAACTTCATAGCCATAAAACCATTCAGTCTAGACACACGAGTAACAAGCCTGTCAGTTATGAATGCACAATCAGAGAAAACACTTCAAAGATCAACTAAGAAGCAGAGCTCAATATATCTGAAGAAGAGACTGGCACAGTAGCCTGAGAAGTTATTTTTATTTTCCATTTGTTAACCGGCGTGGACAACTGATACAGGTGGAACATTTTCAGGCTTAACCAAGGAAGAGAGAGTACAAAGTAAAGTAACAGCAGTAGTTTGCAGTACAAATGAAGAGTATGAATACAATAACAGTCATGCAAAAACATTACAGCAGTGGTGTAAAAATCTAACAAAAGAGAAATCTAATATTAAAAAGGAAAACTCCACCCTAGAACTAAAGCAAAATCTGTTTTTTTTTTCACTCTGTTTCCTGACCTATATACCTCAAAATCACAGTAAAGTGCTTTATTTGTAATTTTAGCCTGTGCCTGTTTTCCACAGCATGACTACCAATGGGGCTTGATGTACAATGTGATCTTGTTCTTCCTCAACCCTCTTTTCAAAATGCTTTGAATAGGACTCATTCCAGACATAAGGAAGTAAATGAATTCCCAATCCACTGACATATAATGGGATTTGTGTGAGTCACTGCCAGCTTCTATACCTTATATAAAAGGACTGCTTCTTTTCTGTCGTTAATCACCCTCATTTATGTTTGGCTCAAGTGAAACTTTGGTTTACTGAAGTAGACCTAGACTATTTCACAGACACAGACACACACTTTTACTATTTATCTGACATTTGTTGACCAGGTTAGTCCAAGAAGAAAAGCTCCAAAAAAGGAAAGCTACAAAGTATAACAATTTCCAGAATATAAAAAGAAAAGAAATTAACACAAACACGTACAAGATAATAACAGTTAAGGTTAAAGTGCACTAGACTAACGGCCCTGGAGTCTTTACAAGCCTAGCCCATAGGATTACCCTGGCATCGTGCCACCTAACCTTAGTCCCCAGTGCCTCTGTCGAGTAAAGCCACTGCAGTGATCCCTGGGGTGATGTTTCTATTTCCATCCACTCAAGATTTTTCTTGAAGAGGGCCAGTGAGGTGCTCTGTTTGACATGTATGACAAGTATACTCCATAGCATGGGCAGTCTCTGGGTTATGAACCTGTCCTTCCAACATGTTCTGTTGATTGTGGTAATGAGGCTAAGGTCTCTGGACCGTGTGGTGCTGAGGGATTAGGATTTTTTTTGATGTAGCATTTGTAACAGAGCTGGGCCAGACATGGCTTTGTAAGTCAAGCAGAGATCGCCTCTCAGTAGGCGATATGAGACAGAGAATAGTTGGGAGGGGTTTTTTTTTTTTTTTTTGAGTCTGTCCATATAGGACAAATATTTAAGGCCTAGGATCCTCTTTGTGAGGTACTTTTGCGGCCTCTCCAGTTGTTAAAGGTGTTCAGTGAGGTACATGCCAAATGAGGCATTGTACTAGATGATTGGCTTAATGAAAGAATAGTAGAGAGGGACTATGACCTCTTTCTTCCTGGATACAAAACCCTTAGT
The DNA here is from genome assembly GCF_019279795.1 of Protopterus annectens. Lineage (NCBI taxonomy): Eukaryota > Metazoa > Chordata > Ceratodontiformes > Protopteridae > Protopterus > Protopterus annectens. The sequence continues at coordinate 1,378,259,709 of NC_056746.1, forward strand.
AATGAGATGTGCCACACAGGACTTTCTGACCACAGTGGCAATGTGGTGGTCAAAAGAGAGGTTGCCGTCAACCTGTGTTCACAGATCTCTTATAACGTACTAAGTTACGAGGTTAAACAAGCATATGAAAGTAGATGACCTGAAGTGGTGCTGCCCTCTGCATAAACTGGCAGCTCTTTGAGCAGCTATGAACAGTGGGAGAATATGGATAGTTTCCTACAGTATTTTAAAATTGAGTGGTTTGTTTATATACAAGGCACAAGTAACCCAAGCTTGTGCACATTGCCTTTTACAAGAGTAGAATGAGAGAATTTTACACAGCTAAGCCTTCAGGGCAATCGGGCAAACACACAGTAAGCCTATCACCAGCAGTTCCCAACTCGGATGGTCTAGGACGACTAAGGGGACCAAGACGCACACAGGTCTACACAAAAACAGAAGTTATGACAAAAACCTGATATTGCTGTTATGCAATACTGCATACTTTCTCGGCCATCACTATGGACTTACTATAAAAAGGAGCAGCTGATAGGGGATTCAGGCAAGTGGACAACCAAAGCTTTGCTTTCACAATTGTGCTACTCAGCCTGAGTTCACAATTCCCACAAAAAAGAAAGACGAATTTGAGTAAGGAGTCTAAAATGGGACCAACAGCAACCAGCCCAAAGATAGAAGCAGTGACAAATTGGCATGGAAGGCACTACTCTTCTTAATACTGATCAACAAAATCTGTAGCTTACATGAGCAACTTCCCATCCATCAAGAATGCACTGAATGTTTTCTGCGTTTTTTTTCCCCTTCCACAAATCACAATGCATTTTTCAGAGGTTCTGTACTGAGGGATGGCCACGCTCTTAAAAAATATGTTATGCCCTGGCATGTATTTAACTTCATAAATAATTTAACCTTTTAGTGGCCGACACCTTTTGTATTGCCTGCAGTCTGGTCTCATTCCTTTCCTTCATTAGAACTGCTAAATCTGCAGACCCAGTTCTTCTTTCAAGTTCTTTTGTGACACATGAAAACTCATACAAATTCTGCAAGACTTAACAGAAAGAAGACCTACACAGGCCTTACACAGGACTGCTATAAGGGTCCCTTCTCAATACGCACAGGGAATTCAAATGGAGACTTCATTTGGAGGAGTGGTCAAGGCCTACCCCTCATAGAAGTCAGTCCACATTTCCCAAGGGCCTGCACCAGAGTAAGGGCTTTCCACAGTACTTGTTGGGATGAACATTTCTCAGTGATTTGACCTTGCTCCTATTTATAATGACATAGGAAGACCAGAGGCCTGATAAAGGTATGTCCTGACTCCCACTCTGACAGGGATTTAATCAGCAGGTGTGTATGCATTACCCAGCCACTTATCAATTACCTTAGACCTCAATCCACCCACCTTGATATCAGGGAGTAAGTCTCCAGTTATACAGTCCCAGACTAGGAGCACAAAGGGCAAGTCTTTTCAACTGGGAAAGACTGGCCTTGGTAGATGTAGGGACAGGAGGAGAAGCCTTCAGGTGAATCATCCCCAGGGTCTGTGGCCCAGGTTTGACAACAGTATACAGCTTGATTCATGGTCAAGTTTTCATAGGTATGGGACTTTGGTGAAATACTGGCACAGTATATGCCACATCAGAAGGGAGAGTGCACTACTGGCTGCTGCATTCCTGGAATGCACTTATTAACACGCTCGTTTGCCTATTTTAGAAGATGGGAGTGGGGGGCTGTCTCTGGAATACCTTAAGTGAGAAGGTCATTAAGCAGGACAAGGATAAGAAGCAGTTTTGTTCCTTCTGTCTCTTCTTAGATGGCATCTTGTTTGAAAATTCCTTATGGCTCAGAAGCTCTAGCATATTTTGTTACCAACTTCTTACCCTATATGTACTTAGGAGAAGGTAGTTCTTTACCCTGGTCATTCTCAGTTGCAGCAGCCATTAAAGATGTTATCTTGGAAGCTTACAGGAACCCTACCTCTGCTACTAGGGTCCCCAATAATGGTGATACCAAATACAGACATCCCACCAGAGACTTGAATGACTTAATGGCTAAACATCATAGTCCAGACTCCTCCAGGAGACCACTACTGGTCCCCATCAGCAAAGTTTCTCTCACCTTCCTGCCACCTCTCTGGATCCCGACAGCAAAGTTTCTCTCACTTTCCTGCCACCTCACTAAGTCTACAACTTTAGACAGGTGAGGCAACAGTATAATTTTTCAGCCATAATGGGGGATTAAGCCCCTTATCTATGCATGCATCTCATTTATACAAATTCTCATTTTTCCTGGTAGAATCTGTGCTGAGAATAACGGATATTGAGCAGTTTGGGCTCAAAAAAGCTCTCTCTTAGAAAAAGTCTATAGCTGTTCAAGTGAAATGTTATGCTTCCTTTTACAATGTAGATGTTACAGAAACTATGGTAGGGGGTCTGCAAGCTCAAGTGTGTGCTGCACATAACAGTGTGACTAATGTTATCCTCCAATGACTGGCACTTCTGTTGCATTCTGTACTCTTAAAGCAGGAAGCACATGTTGGACAGGCCTCTATGGCTCTGGGCAGACAGCCTCCTTAAGGGAGGGCTCTCCCTCCACCAGATTCTACTTCTGGAAAGAAAACAGGGAGATAACTAGATTGTGTTCAACAGAGCCGAGCCTCAGTTTCAGAATGGAATGCGTGTTACTCCAAAGGGGACACTTGATCCTTCTGAACAAACAAATTGGGTTCTCTACAGATGGCCTTAAGTACAGATATCGTAAACAGAGGAAACACCCATCCCAAGATGAGTGTCTTTTTAAGATACAGGGGTACATGTATCTGTTTAAAAGTGCTTGTAATATGCCGAAATTTTTCCCCAGGATCTCTTGTGAAGAGGTTTTTTGACTAAACCCAGTCAAACAAATCTGGTACACACAACACACACCAAAAACAAAAAACAGACAGAAGCAGACAATGACAAAACAACCATAGGAAGTTACTAGGCTATTGGCACTGAGGCCCTTATAAGCCTAGCCAAACGTTTAAGCCCATGTTTAGACAATTCAGCACCCAAAGCTCCTGTCCAACAGGAACACAGGTGGAATCCTCGGGATATATTGTCCTGTTTCCATATCCAATTATCCAGGTTGCGCTTAAAAAGGAATACTGAGGAACTTTGCTTGACGTGGAGAGGGAGTCTATTCCACAGATGGGAGAGTCTCTGGGACGCAAATCCGTCCCGCCAACAAGTCCTACTGATGTCACAGACCAGGTTCAGGTCGCGCCTGCAGGTTACTCCAGTGGAGCTTGACTTGTGGATATGCAGCAGTCCCATCAAGGTGGGGTCTGAGATTGCTTTGTATGCCAGGCAGAGGTCACCTCTGAGGAGTCTGCATGAAGCTAAACAGAGGGACAGGGCTTTTAATCTGGGTTTTATTTATTTATTTTTGTTTTACATTTGTTTGCAGGGATAGTCCCACTAGACAACATGTCCTTTTTCAGCGGAGGCCCAGGGAGAAAAGCTCCACACAGAAAAATCGAAAGAACAAATATTTCAGAGAGTAGTTAAACAGAAAATGAGATTACAAATAGCAGCCTTAAGAGACAGTGCAAGTAGACAAGATATACCATTGGTCACAGAGTATAGTTTACATCGATTGATAGTAACAAATATGTACAAAATAAAGATATGTTTGGGATAAAGTACTTAACATACAAGTGAGAGTTACAGTTACACAATTTTTGCAGGTTAACAGAGTTCCCATTTTAATAGGTACATATAAGTTAATAGTAATAAAATTACATACATTTTCTTGAATTTAATTTACTGATTTAACTGTGGTAATTAAACACCAAAAGATCCTATCAGAATTATGTTGTTCTTGGACTGAATAATTCAATCTAGTGGATGCAGGGCTCCCCAATTTCAGCAGCAAGTATGGGGCCACACATGTCCAATTCAATGGGGAAACAAAGTCAGTGAGTAGATGTTGACAAACCGGAAACAGAGGGTGACACGCAAAGGGCATGGAGTTTCATGATACTGCAGTAACAATTACAGCGTCACTGCAGTAACAATTACAGTGTCACTGAAATCAATACTATTTGCAGTATACATGTCCAACAATATGACAAATTTATAGAACAGAACACGTCTGTTTGCAGATTTCAAAAAGGTAGGAAGGGTTATTACAGACAGCTGCATTTGCTCTGCAATGGGATTAAGATGCAGGGAAAGGTGTTTTGAAAGACGACAGCCAAGACACAGCTGCAGGGTTATTCTCTTTGGAAAGGACAATCCAAATGTGACTTATGAAACAGAAGGAAACTTTGAAGATGTCATGTACCCAGATTTTTAAGCCAGGACACAGCTGCAGGGTTATTCTCTTTGGAAAGGACAATCCAAATGTGACTTATGAAACGGAAGGAAACTTCGAAGATGTCATGTACCCAGATTTTTAAGTGCGGACAGCTCCCTACTGTATATCAAGCTTTGCAACTGAAAAGTTGCTAAGGTATCAAAAATGCTAAGATGCATTAACAGAGGGTCAGACTCAAGAGAGACTCCTGTGTGGATGCCACTCTGCCGAACAGGAATTAAGACCAGATTTAGAATACTCTGTGCAGTTCTGGAGCACACACAAGCGAAGAGAAGAATCTGGCTCCAGGGCAGATACAGAAAGAGCCCAGAGATGCTAACAAAGGTTTCACTAGACAACTTGGGGTTGGCTACATCAGCTAAAGGAGGTGGACATGAGAGTGTAACAGAGACATGCCCATCTCAAGAGTAGGGAATGAAAACTCCACTGGGAGAGCACCTTCCCCCAGACTCCGGGACATGGACTGCCCTTTAAGGAAATCCACTGTACACACAGTCCTCAAGAGGCAGCATGGGCAAGGACAGTGTGGTAAAACCACCTTAAATCGGCACTGCAAGCAGCCTGGCTTGTAAAAGCTGGGGTTTGTTAGGTATGTGAAGAAAAGTACTTGAGCTTTCACAGGATGACACACCATAGCAGGTTCCATGGTATCCTCTACAACCCATGTGACACGGAGTGAGTGTGCGTGTGCGTGTGTGTGTGTGTGTGTGTGTATTCCACATACATAGGTTCATAGGTGTGTACTAGGCTAACGGCCCTGGAGTCTTTACAAGCCTAGCCCATAGAAGTGCACTGGCATTGTGCCGCCCAACATTGGTTCCCAGTACCTCCATCAAGTACAGCCACTGGAGTGATCCCCAGGGTGAACTTTTTATTACCCATCCACTCATCAAGATTTCTCTTGAAGACGGATAGTGAGGTGCTTTGCTTGACATGTATGGGAAGTTTATTCCAGTGCATGGGCAGTCTCAGGGTGAGGAACCTGTCCCTTCAGCACGTTCTGTTGATTGTCGTAATGAAGTTGAGGTCTCTGGAGCGTGTGGTGCAGAGGGATTGGGATTTCTTTAGATGTAGCATTTCGACCAGAGCTGGGTCAGACATGGCTTTGCAAGTCAAGCAGAGATGGCCTCTAAGTAGGTGATATGAGACACAGAACAGCTGGAGTCTTGAGTCTGTCCATGTAGGACATGTGTTTAATGCCTAGGAACCTCTTAGTGAGGTACATCTGTGGTCTCTCCAGCTGCTGCAGGTGTCTAGTGAGGTACATGCCAAACGGGGCATTACACTTATGACTGGTCTAATGAGGGAAGAGCACAGAGAGATTATGACCTCTTTGTTCCTGGATGCAAAACCCTTGGTAATGAGATGTGGCACATACGACTTCCTGACCACAGTGGCAATGTGGTGGTCAAAGGAGAGGTTGCTGTCAACCTGCGTCCCCAGGTCTCTTATAATGCCTTCAGTGGACTCCCATCGATGTGGCAATTAGTGGGAACTACGTTTTTACCAAAGGGGATGAAGATGCATTTTTTGGCATTAAACTTAAGGCCAAGGTTTTGACACCAGTCATTGACCTCAGTGATGCCTTTCTGTAGGATGTCTGCATCACTTGGGGAGTTAATAATGGCTCCCAGTTTGCAGTCGTCTGCGAACTTGGTCAGGTAGAGTCCCTTTGTGTTGGCCTGAACTTCTGAGAAGTAGATGCCGAAAAGGAGAGGACCCAGGACCGGTCCCTGTGGGACTACACTCGTGACTGGTAGGCAGTCTGACTTGGGAGTCCGCTACTTTCACACTGTGTGTTCTGTGATCCATTTTGCAACCCACCTAATGATATAGGGGTTGAAGCCTAGTTTGGTGAGTATCAATAATTCCTGAGTGAGGAATGGTATCAAAGGCCTTGGCCTGATTGAGGTAGGCTGTATTCACTGCCTTAATCTGCATCCACAGCCCTGGTGACTGATTCAAAGAGGTCAACCAGGTCGAGCAGGCATGATCTCCCTTTCACAAAGCCAAATTGCGTGGGGTCTAGAGTTTGGAGATTTCCTATATCTTTGTTAATCAGATCCATGATGATGCGCTCCACAGCTTAACATATCAGACTCATCAGGCTAACAGGGCAATAATTCCCAGGGTCTGTAGTCGCTCCCCCTTTTATGGAGAGGGATGACTGTAGCAGTGTACCATTCGGTAGGGACAAAGCCTGAGGTGAGGCTGTGACTGTACAGGGCACACAGATGTGGTGCCAGTTCACTTTGTAGTTCATGCAGAACACAACAAGGGATATTTATCAGGTCCCATGGAAGCTGTATTCTTGGCCTTGGACAATGCAGCTTTAACCTATGCTGCAGTAATGCTGGGTGCCTGGCATTCTTCCTCACTGTGACTGGTCCTTTAGGGGGGAGAGAGGGGTAAAGCTGGCACTGAATCTGTCAGCCAGTATGCTGGCTATCTGTTGGCTCAGTACAGGAAATACCACTGTGCAGTAACTCCGAGCAAATCTGGGTATTGCTGTGGAGGTTCTTGATTTAGCTATAGAAGTCTTTGCGATTGTTTTTAGTGTCTGCCGCAATTCTGCCTTCATAGCTGGCTTTAGAAGTTTTGATGAGGGATCTCAACTTTTTGTTGAGGCTAATAAGGGAGTTTTTTCAGTCTTGGGACTTCACCTTTTTCTGCAACAGTTTCTTCCTTCTGTTGTAGAGTTTATTAATGGCAGGGGACCACCAGATTGACTTTTTTTCTTTTTTTTTTGGAGGAGAGCATCTTGGCTCTGTTGGGTATGGCTAGTTCCATGCATTTATGTACATGTTCGTACAGTGCATTGGTGTATGATTTTGGCAGTCATGCAGCTATTTTCCATTGGCATGGGTACCGTGAAGTTAGCCACCTCTGTTTTTGAGTACAAATCCAACTTTGGAGAGGTTTTTCAAGGTGGTTACCTTTGCAGGGGGGGGGGGGGTGAGATGTGGATTTCCATGGTGATTAGTTTATGGTCGGATCTCACCAGGGAGGGATTGACTATTGATGCAGAGCTATGGCCGTACAGGTTAGTAATAACCAGGTCAAGGATGTTGCTTCCTCTAGTGGGGGTCAGAATGAGCTGGTCCGGGGCATTGGAATTTATGAATTCCAGAAAGTGTTGGGCTAGTATATTGCTGCTTGAGTAGTTTCCCCAGTTGATGGAGGGGTAGTTGAAGTCTCCTAGAAAGACAGTGTTGGGTTGGGACCTTGACAGATTCCAGGGTGCTTAGGAACATGGAGTGAGAGTCTAGGGACATGGCTGGGGACCTATAGCAGGCTATGACCTGGATCGCCATCTTACCCAATTGTTAGTTGTACCTGAAGTATCTCATAAGCATTATGCTGGGCTACAAGTCTGGAGGTGTGCATATCCTTTATGAATATGGAGATACCACCGCCTTTGGAGCTTCGGTCCATGTTTCAGGGCCGAAAGGTGTGGAATGAGTTATAGCCTGGTAGGGCAGGGGTGCTTTAAACTAGGTCTCCGCTACAGCACAAATGTCAATGCTCGCCATTTTAAGGAGTGCTTCGAGCGAGTGCATCTTGAGATTTAGAAATCTGGCGTGGAGCAGCATGACCCCTAGATTGCATTTGTTTATAGCTGTTACAGTGGTAATTTTGTCACTGAAACATCGCCTAAGAAAGGCACTAGAGGGGTGGCAAGAGCCTCAGCCAGTACCCTGAAACACAGGAGTGACATATGCAGACCATTTCTGGCACAGCACCGAGGTCCGTCAATCATGTCATCCCAAGCAGACAGATACTGGATCCCCTTAGAATGACACCAGAAACTTAACCAATTGTTGAAGTCAATCATTTGTTTGTGTAGCGGTATCATTCTGGGTGACAGCAGGATACTGCTCAGGGCCACATAATCTGAGAGTTTCACCATGCCTCTTTTCATGTAGTCCAGGCAGGCGAGTCTCAGGCCATTCACACCCATATGGACAATGACAGAGTCTGTTGTGGAGTGACCTGAGTGCGTGTGTTGTGTGTCGGATTCTGGCACCTGATAGACAGCCGTTACCGGCTCCTTATTCAACCTAGTGAGTGGGACATCCGTGTGCTTCACTATTGAGTCGCCTATGATTAGTGTATTGGGCAAGGTGTTCAGCCTTATGGGCTTAGGTTGAGAGGCACACTGTGGAGGTGAGCTGTGTCTCCTGTGGTCTGTGCTGTGTTGTGTGTGTTGAGTGCATTTCTGTCTTGGAGGTCTTTGGTGTTTGGGTAAATTTTGGAGAGCCTCTGCGAAGGTGGGTGTGTTGGTTTGTGTTTTTATGTGAGAGCTGTGACAGTGGGTGTTCTGGAGGGCTAGGTGCTCCAAGTGGTGTGGTGCAGGTGTTGACCTTCTCCTCTTGAACAGCTAGTCCAGTCTTGGCTAATGCCCTGGATTTGGTGGGATAAGCCTGATATGACTGTGCAGGAAGGTAATCACCAGAAGATAAGAAATATTCAACACAGAAGATACCATAAATGAGGAAAAGGTGGTTTGCAAAAAAGCTACAAAGATACATGGGTAGGGTTTCCATGGGATTGCCTACCTGAAAAGGCACTCATTGTTGGAAGAGTGGAGGTTGCTGCATGCTTTGGCTACATTATGGAATTATGTCTTTTTTTTCAGGGTGCTATAAAGTGCACTTTACAACTGAATGGAAGAACACATACCTTCAACATTAATCCTGTCTAATAAGGAAAATGTGTTCAAGCATCTGTATGGAATACAATGTCAATGGAAGTAACAGCAAGGTAATAAAAACAAAATAAAACACAAAAAAGACAGCAAGGTAATAAAAACAAAATAAAACACAAAAAAGACACAGCAAGGTAATAAAAACAAAATAAAACACAAAAAAGACACTCAGTGTCAAGGAATAAATGAAAGAGTGAAATAAGGTGAGGTGACAAGCTCAGGACACAGCTGCTCTACCATTATGGTTATGCTTGTGTGCACAGTATTGGTCACAGCAAACCCACTATCATGTCAATGTTTATTACACGCAGTCTGCTGTGCCAGCGTGTGTAACACACAAGTCAATAAAGGGTCCCATGGGCAAATGTAAATGCTAACTCAGTCATTAAGGATATTGCAGAGCATTACAACAAAGTTATTTGCTCCTCTTTTGGTATGAATTGTCTTCCCTTTCTGTATCTAAATTATGTTTAGAAGTCTAGGGGCACAGCTATGTGGTAACGTATAACGCACTTCCTGATTTGCATCAGCTCAAAGACAGACGTAGTCAATCAGAAACATCATGAATGCTGACGGAAGATAAAAGGCCTACTGATTTCATCTAGTATGCACAACTACAAAGCTTCCTAAAATGAGCATAGAGTCAAAAGCACTGCATTGCTTGTGTCACTTAAATTTGAGACACTAATCTGGAGTATAATATCTCAAAATGTTAACGGTTTGTACACTTTCACATCTTCAGTACAATTGTTTAACACAGCAACATATAGTGGATAAAAAAAAAAAAAAAAAAAAAGTATACACATCCCTGTTAAAATGCCAGGTTTTTGTGATATAAAAAAAAAAAAAAAAAAAAAATATGAGACCACACAATCATTTCAAAACTTTTCCTACCTTTAATGTGACCTATAACCTGTACAATTCAATTGAAACACAAACATTTGTTAGGGGAAAAAATATAAAAAATAAAAAACGTACAATAAAGCTGGTTGCGCAAGTGTGCACACCCTTAAACTAAATCAAAAGGTGTTTCAGCAAAGTATTAATTATACAGCATTCAGACTTCAGCATGGTACATCTTGACCTGGCAATGTTTGCCCACTCTTCCTTGTAAAAGCGCTCCAAATCTGTCAGATTGCGAAGGCATCTCTTGTGCACAGCCCTTTTCAGGTCACCCCACAGATTTTCTATTGGGATTTAGGTCTAGGTTCTGGCTGGGTCATTCCAAAAGTTTAATTTTCTTCTGGTGAAGCCATTCTTTTGTTGATTTGGATGTATGCTTGGGGTCATTGTCGTGTTGAAAGGTGAAACTCCTCTTCATCTTCAGTTTTTTAGCAGACGCCTGAAGGTTTTGGGCCAAAAGTGACTGGTATATGTAACCGTACACAATACGTGGAGATGGTGTTCTTTTGGTGATGTGAAGTGTTGTTTTTGGGCCAATGTAACTTTTGTAATTGTGGCCAAAAATGTTAACCTTGGTCTCATCCCACCCTAACATTTTCCCACATGCTTTTGGGAGACTATGTATTGTTTTGCACATTTTAGCCAGGCCTGGATAGTTTTCTGTGTAAGAACAGGCTTCCGTCTTGTAACCCTAACCCATAGCCCAGACATACAGAGAATATGGGAGATTGTTGTCACATTTCTTGTAGTCATATGATTAAACCACCTTAAATGTCTTGGCCACTATACACTACAAATACTTTTACTAACTTACTATAGTTGCAATTTACAATACCTTTGTAACCAGTCTCTCTTGCTTTATTTCTGTGGCTGAATAAAGAGAATTGATTAAACAGTATTCTTACTTATGAGAATATACAAACAGAATTACTAAAAATTTAACACACTGGGTTTATTTTCTTGTATTGTATATCTCTATAATATGTATTTGTCTTGCATATCTACTTCAGTTTGTCTTGTATATCTACTTCAATTTGTATTATGTAAAAACTTTCTTGACTTTCAAAGTTAAGCTGATGTTATGTAAAAATTTCAGTGATTGTATGGAGCTTTTCTCCCCAGGCCTCCACTGAAAATGGGTCATTGGGCCCAGATGATTTTCACGGTCAACAAATATCAAGAACAATAAATACATAAATAATGTAGTACACAACCAGTACTTGCCAGAAATTCCTGCAGCTCCTTCAGTGTTGCTGTAGGTCTCTTGGCAGCCTCCCAAACCAGTTTCCGTGTCTTGTCTTTTCATTAATTTTGGAGGGACGTCCAGTTCTTTGCAATGTCACTGTTGTCCCATATTTTCGCCAGTTTTTGATGACTGTCTTCACTGTGTTCCCTGGTATATCCAATTTGTACCCTACTCCTGACTGATACCCTTCAACAATGAGATCCCTTTGATGCTTTGTAAGCTCTCTGAAAACCATGGCTTTTGTTGTAGCAGGCAACTGAGTAAATGTCAGGAAAATTCTACTAGGACAGCTGAACTTTATTTGGGGTTAATCAGAGTCTCTTTAATTGATGGCAGATATGTACCCAAGATGACTGAATGCTGTAATTAAATCAAAAGGTGCTTCAACAAAGTATTAGTTTAAGGGTGTGCACACTTATGCAACCAGCTTATTGTACTTTTTTTTATATTTTTTCCCCCAACAGATTTTTCAATTGAATTGTACAGGATATGGGTCACATTAAAGGTGGGAAAAGTTTTGAAATTATTTATTGTGGTCTCATTTTTTTATATCACAAAAACCTGGCATTTAACAGGGGTGTGTACACTTTTATATCCACTATAATTTTTTTAAATTATAACATCTTTAAAGTGCTGCAGTTTTGTTTTCCTTTCTCAAATGTGTCCATAAACTGTTGTAATCAGTCAATAGTGAGTAACTTCTCACCTGGGAACTGCAGGTCTTGGGTCAGAGGCTGGTGGTGGAAGGGTTTCTATGTCATCATCATCACCACCATCTTCATAGAAACTGGCCAAAGCAAGCTACAAATACAAAATGCAGATAGAAATATTAGAGCTTGGCCAGCATTAAATTGCAATTTTTCACAACAGCTACTTTCCTTGCTTTGGCACTCTTATCTACACTTCAATAAAGAGCTGTGACAGCATTAACCTAGTTGGATAGGATGGGAAATGTAATGAGCACACTGGTGTAAAACTATCAGCTGACAGCAATACGGAACACTTCAATTATGTTGCTGAGAAAACTGAGTGAATCTGCCGACACTGGTGCTTAAAGGCATACTTGGACAAATGCTCTCTAGCAGAGGCTACTGTCGATGCAGGACATTCTTCAGCTAAACAGGAAAACTGAACTCAAACTACTTTCAAGGAGTCAACAAAGTTATCACCCCTAGACTAGCTTCAATTGCTTGATGGCAGTAGCTCATTTGAAAGCCAGTTAATGAAGACAAAACAATATACAAACGTCATCTTCAAGTCTCTTTTTCCATTTTTACCTGGGGTCAGGGTTTCATATCATAGTCAATGTGAGCAAATCTCCTACAGCCAATGTTTACGTATTTAAAAAAATAAAAAAGTTGTAATGATTTGAAACAGGTCTTTGAGCTTCCTTGGTGGATCTGTGCGTGCCAAGTATAAATATTCCAGTATATAATTCCGTACAATACAGATAAAACATTCCCCAAGTGGTTTACAGAGCTATTTTACTGGAAGGTATACAATACTCCTAAGTGATTACCCTGATCTCATTTTACAATATTCCAACAACTTTATAACATTCAGTCCTATTTTGCTACTAAGCTTTATAATCAAACCCCTTTCTCCACTTTTAAAAATGGGCTTCAAGTATCACATTAACAGTTTCCACTTATCTCAATTCTGCACCCTTCCACTACTTCCTTCGATAGGCATGCCCACCCACCTGTCTCAGGTCTTCTCTCACTCAATCTAAAAACCATCTCTTAGGTGGATGGCACCAAACAAGCAAATTAGGAAGTGCAGCCATGCATAAATGAAGTCTTCTTTCGGCTTTTTCCCCGGTTAGGGGTCACCACAGCGGATCACCTGTCCGTTCCTGATTGGCAGTAGAGTTTTACAGTGTTGAGTTGCCAGCCTGGTGCCCAACCTTCCACGGAAGGCACACACATGCACACACTCACACCTAGGACCAATTTAGAGTGTCCAATCCGCATACAGCATATCTCTGGGATGTGGTCGCAAACCCACGCGACCACAGGTAAGACATGCAGACTCCACACAGAAGGCATCCCAGCAGAGGATGGAACCGGAGACCCTCTTGCTGTGAGGCAACAACGCTAACCGCTGCACCACAGTGGCCACCCGCATAAATGAAGTAAGCACAGGAAATGCGGGCCAGCCTCGTCCTCACACCAAGACGAAATTATTCAGACCTGGATAGCAGTGTAATAAAAACGTTCCACTCCGTTACAATTAAAGGGGATTGTCACATGATGATTTTTGTTAGCGATTATGTGACCATCCCCAAATAATTCACGTGACAACCCCCTTTAATTCTAAAAGAGTGGAACATTTGTACTACGCAGATATCCAGGTCCAAATACAATATAGTCTTGGTGTGGGGACGAAGCTGGCCCGCATTTCCTTCAGTTCTTAGCTGAATGGCCTCATCTCCTCTTGCCTTTTTCTTGTCTCTCACAAACTTCGTCTAGAAGTTGGTGCAGACGTTTAAGGCTGTTAGCTTTAGCTTCTGTTATATAGCGTTTGACTCCCGCAGCCCTTTTTTGCCTACATTATGACCTTGAGCAAGTCATTTAACCAACAGTGCTTGAGGGCAGCTTATGAATCTAAATCTACTTTCCTGTACATGCAACTATATCACCATAACCTGTTCTCTCCAACCTTCTCTGGCTTCTGCTCCGATGTCCTCATATTTTCATCTGTCCCACAGTGTGGATCTTTTCCTTCTTGGGCACTTCATCGCTATCACCACAACCTTCCACAACTACTCTGCATTCACTGTCCAGGTTGTAGGAACCACAGTTGTAGGCAAAATTTCTGAGGCTAGTTCAGGTAAGGTAGCAGGAGCCTCAGTAGTAGTCATGGATTCGGCTGTAGATTGACCAGTTTTCTCGGTTTCGGCCGAAACAGAGACACTCGCGGCTTGCTTAACCGTGGTTTCGGCCGAAACCGCGGACCGCGAGTGTCGGTCTTTTTCTTTGCGTTTTTTAACAATTTGGGTAGTCGGAGGATCCGACGGCATAATGTACGCAAAATCTGAGCCGAAAAACTGTTGAGCAAACTCCAACCGACGCCTAAGCGTTCGTCGGTTGAAGGAAGCACAGGCCGAACAGGCTGCTACGTCGTGGTCTGGGCCTAAGCAAGGCAAACAGTAAGAGTGGAAATCTTTATGAGGTATTTGTTTCCCACAAGTTAAACAGTTATTGACTTTTTCTGACATCGGCTGAGGGAAGAAAGAGTCCCCAACGGGTACTTAGCTTTTAGAAGTCTTGGTAGTATTCGTAGTAGTAATCTCTGGATCTGACCGACCGGCACTTGCGAACAGCTTCTGCTTGGCCACGCGGCAAGAAAGACGGAGGAAAATGGCGTCGGCTGATGCCTTTATACCCGAAGACCAGCAGAGATGACGTCGGGTGAAGTGCGACATCAGCCGAAGCCGGACCGAGACTTTGGAATCCGGCCGACCGAAGGGCTGCCTGACGACAGGACAACCCATTTGTTATGACTGCAGATGCATCCATGAAGGACATCCTGTTCTCTCCAACCTTCTCTGGCTTCTGCTCCGATGTCCTCATATTTTCATCTGTCCCACAGTGTGGATCTTTTCCTTCTTGGGCACTTCATCGCTATCACCACAACCTTCCACAACTACTCTGCATTCACTGTCCAGGTTGCTGTACCACACAGAAGCACTAGTTAAAAAAAATATTTTGTACACATTACTCTTCTACCTTTTTTGGTGCTCTTCAGTCACACCCTACCCCAACACTGTCAGTTGGCTGCAGTGCCTCTGCTCTGACGACCTTATTCAAAACTTCCACCTACTCAATCACACCTCACTGATACTTGCAACTATTAACAGGTTCTACTATTTTCCCCTTCTATTTCAATTTTGAGCTTTTTACTTCCCCATTTGCTTCAGAATCTACTGTTTTGTCTGTACTGAGTGTCATCCTGTTTGCCTTCAGTTTTGCATTCCAGTCCCCTATCACTTGCTAAAGTTCCTGTTTGGAATCTGTTTGTAGACAGGCATTTCTTACATTTAGCATCTTTATTGATCACCCCCCACCCCAGCCTGCTTGTTCATGTAGCCCATCATCAGTAAGCAGGGGAATGGGCTTGGAGCAGAGTCCTAACGCACACCCACTCCCAAACAAATGGGACCCCTTTCGTGAGTCTGAATATCGTTTGTATTTTGTGTCATTATGTCCCTGTACACAGCTTGCACCAATTCTACTAATTAATAGTATCCAAATCCAGGAATGTCCTGCTTCCTCCATCTGCATCTTCTTCACCATTATTTGTCTTACTAAAAACACCAGGTCTGTTATACTTTATCCTAATATGAATCTGAACTGCTCACCTCCCATCTTGCTTTTTACTACTATTGTGCATTCATTTACCGATCACCCTCTCCTGTACTTTACTGCTAACGGTTCTTCAGCGTAACACCTAAATGTTGCTCCGGTGTTCTAATCTACACTCTTGTCTTCTCCACCTATGCCTACCTTTGTCTATTGCTTAATTTTTAGATCTCAAAACACTGTTAGCACAACAATCTAAAGCAAACTAAAATACTATTCCAAAATTTAGGAAGGCAAAGAAAGGCGAGTGCGTGTGGTGGAACAGATAAAGTTAAAAAAGGAATCTTACCTGCATCACACTGGACTCTTAAAAGGCTGCACCCTGAAAGCAACCCCCCCCCCCCAGTATGACTGAAATAATGTTATGCTTCAGAGTCCTGATGCAACTGCCTTTTCACCACTGTGACCAAGTACAAATTAGAAGGTACAGTTGTGTACCTACCATAAATGTAGATGTTAGAGTGTATTCAGTGTTGCAGTCATTACTCTTGGGTTATCCTGCTTGCAGGCCACCCTCAGTCGGCCAGAATTCCAAAGTCTAGGTCCGGCGTCGGTTGCCGTCACCTCTCCCCTGACGTCAGTGCGCCAGGGTATAAAAGATGCAGCCAACGTCATTTTCTTCAGTTTTTCTTGCCCCAGATGTCAGGTGCCCCCAAATTGGTAGGCTGAAAAATATGCCAATAAAAATGCGCGCACAAAAATAACATTTTCTTTATCTACAAGTAAATACACCAAATAGGTTGTATAGGACAGAGAAGTGCAGATAAGTCCCAGTAAAGAGAAGGGGGATGGTGGGTGGGTAACCTGGACTGTAACAGTGAATACACTCGAACATCTACATTTATGGTAGGTACACAACTGTACTATGTTCATCGTGTTTCACTGTTGCAGTCATTACTCTTGGGTAGAATCCCAAAGCTGAGGATGGGTGGCTGGGCTAAATAGGATTAGGAGAGGCTATGAGGCCCTGTAGAACTGCATTGGCAAAGCCTGCTCTGGACTTAGAGTAAAGAGGTAAATGGTAGTGCATTGTGAAAGTGTGCACTGAACTCCCAAGTTGCAGCCTCTAAGATATCTTTGGTTGGTACTCCTCTGAGGAAGGCTGCTGCTCTGGTGGAATGAGGCCTAATGCCCTTAGGCAGTGATTTGCCATGTTGAGAATGGCAGAAACGGATGCAATGGCCTATCCATTTAGAAATAGTCTGTTTTGAGATTGCCTTTCCTTGTGATCCTGAAGCATATGACACTAAAAGTTGCTAAGTCTTTCGGAAAGCTTTAGTTCTGTCCAAATAGAAGCGTAACTGCCTGTGTATGTCCAAAGAATGCAGAATTTTCTCACCCTTGTTCTGTGGATTTGGATAAAAGGTAGGCAAGTGAATCTTTTGGTTGAGGGCCACACTGGATACCACACCTTAGGCATAAAAGTAGGATTTG
Organism: Protopterus annectens; assembly: GCF_019279795.1. Lineage (NCBI taxonomy): Eukaryota > Metazoa > Chordata > Ceratodontiformes > Protopteridae > Protopterus > Protopterus annectens. The sequence goes on from NC_056746.1 coordinate 1,378,276,720, forward strand.
TCCTCAGAGACACCCTGTCTGGATGAAAAATGATAAAAGGTTCCACAGCCATGAGTGCTTGTAACTCCGAGACTCGCCTTGCTGAGGTTATTGCAAGGAGTAGAGCTGTTTTCCAGGATAACAATTTTATATCTTAGGTTGGTTCATAGGTTGATACTAGGCTATCTGCCCTAGGGCATTTACAAGCCTAGCCAGAGTGTGTTTGGCTTTCGCCACCCTTCTTAGATTAGTTGACTGTGCCTCTGTATAGTAGGTCACAGAAGATAGCTCATTTAAGGTTAGTTTACCGTGCCTCTGTCTAGCAGTGACAAAGAAGAGATCCCAGGGGTAAATTTACGATCTCCCATCCAAGCATCAAGATTCTTTTTGAAGAGGGTCATTGAGGGGCTCTGTCTGACTTAGACTGGGATTTTGTTCCAGAGTGAGGGGAGCCTCTGGGATATGAATCTGTCTCTCCAGCATGTTCTATTTATTTCTGTGCTGAGGTTTAAGTCACTGGAGCGTGTATTTCTCATGGATTTGGATTTCTTGAGGTGGAGCATGTCCATTAATTCTGGGTTGGACATGGCTTTATACGTCAGGCACAGATTGCCTCTGAGTAGGCGATAAGCAACTGAGTAGAGCTGGAGTTTCTTTAGCCTAACTGCGTAGGGCATCTGTTAGAGTCCCTTGATCCACTTGGTGAGGTACTTTTGGGGTCTTTCTAGTTGTAGCAGGTGTCAGGTAAGGTACATCCCAAATGGGGCATTGTATTCAATTAAGGGCCTGATGAGTGATGAGTAGAGGGGCACAATGACCTCTCTTGATCTAGATGTGAACCCCTTCGTGATAAGGTGGGCTATATAGAATGTCTTTCTAACCACTTTGGCAATGTGATTGTCAAAGGAGAGATTGCAATCTACTTGGGTCCCCAAATCCCCAATTACTTCTTCCGTACTTAATGGATTACCACCTATGTGGTAATTTGTGGGCACTTTGTTTTTCCCACAGGGGATGACTATGCACTTTTTGACATTTAGCTTTAGGCCATGGCACTGGCACCAGTTATCCGTTTCTATGAGACCTTTTTGGAGGATGCTTGTGTCAGCCGGCGAGTCGATTATGGCCCCCAGTTTGCAGTCATCTGCAAACTTTGTCAGCCATAGTCCTCCTGTGTTAGCCTGTACCTCAGATAAATATATACCGAACAAGAGAGGTCCCAGGACTGAGCCTTGTGGGACGCCACTTGTAACTGGTTTAGAGTCAGACATGGCACCTGCAATTCTGACCATGTGGGTTCTATCCCTAAGCCAGTTTGCAACCCATCTTGTGACACAGGGGTTGATATTTAAGCTGGTGAGCTTATTTATGATGCCGGAGTGGGGTATTGTGTCGAAGGCTTTTGCAAGGTCAAGGTAGGCTGTGTGGTCTGCCTTCCCTTCGTCTATGGCCTTTGTGACCGTTTCAAAGAAATTGACCAGGTTCAAGAGGAAAGATCTGCCCTTAAAGCCGAATTGGGTAGGATCCAGTGTTTGGAGGTTACCAATGTCTTTGTTTATGAGTTCCATGATGATATGCTCCATAGCTTTGCAGACCACGCTAGTTAGGCTTATAGGGCGATAGTTTCCGTTGTGGCACCACTTTTATGGAGTGGGACCACTGTTGCAGTACGCCATTATTTGGGTACATATCCTGCTGTAAGGCTGAGACTGAACAGTGATTTTAAGTGAGGGTTCAGTTCTTCTTGGAGCTCATGTAAAATGCAGCCCGGGACATAGTCCGGTCCCATTGATGCTGTGTTTTTTGCTTTGGAGAGGGCAGCTCTCACCTGTGCATCTGTGATGTCAGGGAGGCTACACTCTGTTGGGATAGTCATTTGCTCATTTGGGAGTTTGCACTGAACCTGTCTGCCAGGATGTTGGCAATGTCTGTGGGTTCAGTGTATTTTTTGTCATTTTGCACTAACTAAGAGCATATCTGGGAGTTTCCACCCAGGTTTCTGACATAACTAAAGAAAGCCTTGTGATTATCTTTAGCGTCTTGTGCAATTTTTCTTTTGAAGCTATCCTTAGATGATTTTATGAGGGATCGTAGTTTCTTGCTAGTAATGATCAGAGTTGCCTTCCCTTTCAGGGATTTTGCTCTATCATGTAGTAGCTTCCTCCTCCTGTTGCACAGCTTATTTATGGCTGGGGTCCACCAGACAGGTCTCCTGTCTTTGGAGGAGTGTGTCTTGGTTTTATATGGGATAGCACGATCCATGCATTCCTGTAGGTATCCATAGAATGCGTTTGTAAAGGATTCTGCGGTTTGGGCCGTATTTTCCACTGGCCCTGGGGCTTTGAAGGATTCCACCTCGGTTTTGAGAAGTGGGAGGTTTGCTTTTGAGAAGTTTTTGACCATGGTTTCCTTTGCTGGGGGTGGGGATGGGATATGGATGTCCATAGTGATTAATTTATGGTCAGATCTTACCAATGAGGGGTATACCTCTGGTATGGAACATAAAGTCCCCATGTTGTTGATGATCAGGTCCAATAGGTTTTCCCCTCTTGTGGGAGTGGTGACCAGTTGTTCCACAGCATTTGAGTTTGTAAATTCTAGGAACTGTTGGGCTAGGGTGTTGGGGCTTGAGTAGTGCTCCCAGTCTATGTTTGGGTAGTTAAAGTCACCCAATATAATGGTGTTTGGAGAGACCTTCATATTCTCCAGTGTCTTCAGGAAAGCCGAGTGGGGTTCTTGAGTTTGGGAAGGTGGTCTGTAGCAGGCTACAAACTGGAAGGCAGTTTTGCCCACTGTTAGTTGCACATGGATGGTCTCAGATGCTTCGTGCAGTGCCACTAGCCTGGAGGTATTGGTATCTTTGATGAATATGGATACTCCCCCTCCCCTTGTGGTTCGGTCCGAGTTTTGGGGCCAAAAAGCATGGTATGAGGTATAGCCTGGTACTGCTGGGGTGCTCTCGGGAGCCTTGAACCAGGTTTCTGTTACTGCACAGATATCGATATTCTCCATACTGAGGAGCGCCTTGAGTGCGTGCATCTTGAGGTTTAGACTTCTGGCGTTGAGCAGCATTACCCTTAGTTTCTTTTTCCTTGTGTTGTCTAAGGAGGTGGGTTTGTCTTTTGAGCCTTGCCTAAAAAAGGCACTATGGGGGTGGCAAGAGCCTTGGCCAGTATTCGAAAACCCAGGGGTGACGGGAGCAAGCCGTCCCTAGCAAAGCAATGTGGCTTGTCAAGCATGTCATCCCAGGCTGACAGACAATGGATCCCCTTTGAGTGACACCAATACTTTAACCAATTGTTGAAATTGATCATTTTATCTTTATACTGTGGTATCATTCTTGGTGAGGGTAAGATGCTACACTCAAGGTCAGGGTCATACCGGCCTGGGCCACATGATCAGACAGCGCCTCTATGTCTCTTTTCATGTAAATCCAGGGAGGTACGTCTCAGGTCATTCACACCAGCATGGACAATGACAGAGTCATATACGTACTTGCTTTGGAGTGACCCGAGTGCTTGTGTTATGTGGCGGATCCTGGCACCCGACAGGCAGCTTACAGTAACCTTCTCCTTGTTCAGCCTGGTGAGAGGGACGTCAGTGTGTCCGACAATAGAGTCACCTATTACAAGTGTATTAGGTGTGTTGTTTAGCCTTAAGGGCTGTGACTGTGCGGCACACTGACTTTGTGAACTATGTGATACGTGGGTATTGTTGTGGGGTAGCAGTTGCTCGGATGTCTGCTTTGGAGGTCTCTGTTGCTTGGGCAGATTTTTATTTAGAGCCTCCGAGTATGTTTTTGTGTGTTTATGTGTGTTTGGTTTGCTGTTGCGGTAGGACTATGTGAGACTGGATTTGTGGTGTGTGTGATTACCTTCTCCTCCAGACTGACCGTGCCAGTACTATGTTGAGAGAGCTCAGCCTCCAGTTTGGCTATATAGTTGCATCTCTCACATGTATCTGAGCTTGTTGGGAAGAGGAGAGGGTGGTCTGTGTACATAAGGCAGTTGTAACATTGCCTCAAGATTCCCATATTCACCAGCTGGACTGGAGAGTAAACTTGAAACTGACTTTTGGACATGCCAGAATAGTATAAGGAATTACTTTTTGACTTGATCAAAAAGGACCAATAGGGAGCAAAGTACTTAGAGTATAAGAGGGTGTAGTGCTTTAGTTTATTAGTGCTTACTTATAAGACACTTATCCTAGCTACTGCTGGGTTTTAGAAGGAAAATAGAGTGCTTACTTTGACATTTGTAACAGTTCTAAGGGAAAAAGTGAAGAGCAGACTTTGTGGAGCCGGGAATTGTTTAAAGCTGATCAAGTTACGCTGCCCGATGCTGTGCTATGCGCAAAAACGCGCAAGAGGGTTTTAAGAGAGGGGGATCAAGGAGTTTGGAATTGACTCAAAATGGCCAATAAAACTACAGTTTCTAGGCAGTAACCACTCCCACAGGGGCAGGCAGGCTGTTCAGTGTTTACCACTGCCATTGATGAACACAGAGACTTCCCTTTAGCCCAAGCAAGCAATGGGCCTCCAAGAAACTTACAAACAGTTCAGAACAGCAAATCTGTAACTGAACTTTTTTTTAAATTTCAGAAAGTGGGAAAAAAGCAAGATTTTTTTGTTTTGTTTAAAGACAGCAGAGATACAAAAGTAGCAACAAGTTAGAACAGTGCAATAAATGACCCCACACTTGAGTGCTAGGCCAGAGACAGGTAAAATGCAAGTTTTAAGAAAAATACGATTTTAAAATAAGTGCAACACAGGAAATGCAGTAAACAGGCTCTAGATGTGTTCTAAATACAGTTCCTAATACAGATATCAAGTTTAGCAAGCTGGAAAACGCCAAAAAGTAGGCGGCAATGCAGAAATCTTAACAAATAATCTGAAGAAAAATACTTAAAATCTCAAAAGTGGCTCCTTTCTTCTCTCAGCGTTTTCTCCTCTTGGTGGGTGGTTCACCAACAGCCAACAAGTCTGAAAAGACGCCAAAACCATATCTGCTGCTGAAGCTGGCTCGAAAGGAGGCAGTGTGAGTTTTTCCAAAACATAATTGAGGTCCCAGGCCGGAATTGGTGTTCTCCTTGGAGGCCTAATGTTTTTGGTCCCTCTGAGGTACTGCCTTATTAAAGGATGAGAAAAGATAGGTGGTTCCGTATTATAATGGGCTGAAATGGCAGAGGCATGAATCTTAATTGAGGAGAAAGAAAGGCCTTTGTTCAGCATCTCAGTTAGGTATTGTAAAATCTGAGGTATATTTGGCACACATGTCAATGCGTTATTCCTGGCTCCAAGCACACAATCTCTTCCATTTTTCTGCATAAGATTTTCTGGTACTGGGCCTCCTGGCCTCCAAGATAACATCCATAACAGCTTTTGAAAGAGGTGTGTTCTGAATTGTTACATTATCCGCCATGCTGCCAGATTTAAGGTCCTGAGTTGGCTGTGCAGGACCTGATTGTTTTGTTGGGTCAGCAAGTCAGAAGTTTGAGGCAATATCCTTGCTGGACCTTGAGACAAGCTCTTTAGGACTGGGTACCAGTGCTGGCGTGGCCAGTCTGGTGCATTCAGTATCATTTTTGGCTTCTCTTGTCTGACCTTTAGGAGTACCCTGGGAAGGAGAGGCAGTGGAGGAAAGGCATATACTGTTAGGCTTTTCCAGCTGAAGGATAGGGTGCCCACTTTCCATGCTTGCTTGTGATAAATCCTTGTGCAAAATCTTTGCAATTGGTAGTTGTGAGGGGAGGCAAATAGGTGTAGGTCTGGGCATCCTCATTTCCTTATTATCACGTTAAAGACTTGTGGATCCAGTTTCCATTCGTGGGGATCCATGAGGTTTCTGCTTAGTTCGTCTGCCAGAGTATTTGTTTTTCCTGGCAGGAATTGTGCTTGCAGGTGAATCTGAAAAGCCAATGCTGTCCCCCATAAGGTCATTGCTAGTTTGCAGTGGGGGTAGGAATGTGTACCTCCGTGCTTGTTTATGTACCACTTGACCGTAGTATTGTCTGTCTTTATCAGTAGCTGTCCTGGATGAAGCAGGTCCTTGAAAGCTGTCAGTGCATTTTGAACAGCTAGCATCTCTTTTTGACTGATGTGGAGATGCATCTGGTTTGCAGGCCATGCGCCCTGAATACATTTTCCTGCCATATGGGCCCCCCAGGCATAATATGATGCATCCGTTGTTAGGGTCTGTCTGGCTGTGGGTAAACTGAATGGCAGACCCTTGATGTGGTGACAGGTTTCTGCCCACCATCGAAACTCCTGTCGTAGGCAGGGAATGAGTGCAATTACTGACTCCAGGCTGTGGCAATGCTGAGTCCAAACACCTTTTAGATACCATTGTAGTTTCCTCATATGCAGTCTGGCATATGGAATTAGTAGAATGCAGGATGCCATGAAACCCAGGGCCTGCAGGATTTTCCTTGCAGATAAGTGGGTTTTGGTTGCCAATTTCTTGAAGCAAGAAGTCAGTTGCTTTTGTTTGTTTGGCGTGAGATAAGCCATCTGGGAAGTTGTATTTAAGCTTGCACCCAGGAATATTATCTCTTGAGAGGGCACTAGTTTTGATTTCTTTTCGTTTACTGTGTACCCTAGGCCAGTTAGGAATCTTTTTAGAAACGCCAGATGGCTTTAAAAGAATGTCTTTGGTCTCTGCTTGAATTAGGCAGTCGTCCAAGTAGGGATATATTTGAATTCCTCTTTGTCTGCAAAATGCAATTACTGGTGCCAGGCATTTTGAGAAGACCCTGGGCGCAGTAGATAAGCCAAAGGGCAGTGCAGAGAATTGGCAATGCATTGAGCCAGCTATCTTCTGCAAGATTGTCTGATTGGGACACGCAGGTATGCCTCTTTTAGATCCAAAGTTACAAGCCAAGCCTTCTTGCCCAGCATGGGCAGTAGCTGCTGTAGAGTCAACATCCTGAATTTTGGAACTTCCAGAAACATATTTAGTATAGATAGGTCCAGTATTGGTCTCCAGGTTCTGTCCTTTCTGGGTACTAGGAAAAGTCTGGAGTAAAATCCTTGCCCCTGCTCTTGTTGTGGCACTTGCTGAATGGCCCTCATGTCCATGAGGGCTGTAATTAGTTTTTGTGCCTCTGCCCATTGATTGTGTGGCAGGTCTGGCATACCTTTTGACCTTGGTAGAGTGTGAAAATGGAACCTATAGCCTTGGGACACTATGTTCAGGACCCATTTGTCTTGGATAACCATTTGCCAATTTGATGAAAAAAAAGTGCTAGTTTTCCCCCTAAAGGGGCTATCAAAAGAAAAGAGGAAAGTCATTGGGACCGTTTCCTGTAAGGTTGTGATTTGTCTTCTCCGCTTTTGGAGGTAGGAGCACCCCATTGTTTAGGCCTGTATGAGCCTTGGGGCTGAGATCTGCCTCTTTGTGGTCTGACACTGGAAAGTCAGAATTTTTAGAAGGCCAGTTTCTGCTAAACCTGGGTGGCTGTACCTGTAAGAAATCCTTGACTGTCTGCATAGATTTTGCTTTATCCTCCATTTTTTCAACACCTCTTCTGCTTTAGTACCAAAGTATCATGCTGCAATGGTGCATCTAATAATTTTGCTTTAACATGATCAGGCAGATTCTGTTCCTTTAACCAAGCATGCCTTCTAATAACAGAACCTGTAACAGCGGCCCTGCAAGAGGCCTCCAATGAATCATAACCACATTGCAAGCTTTCCCACTTGTTCAGCTGCATGCAATAAATCCTGCAATTCCTTGTTCTCTGAACATTCAGCATTTGTCAACGATTTCTGTTTAAGCAGTGACATCAAATACTGCTGATATTTAAGCATACGAAACTGACAATTTAAAGCCCTTACAGCCAAGGTAGCAGAAGTGTAAACTTTTCCCCCCCATCTGTCTAGAGCCCTAGAATCCCTATCAGAGGGGACAGGGTTTTTTACAGTGGAAGCTTTAACCCCTTTGGGACCTTGAGATATAGTTTCTGGGTCAGCAGCGGGGGTTCTTATATAGGAATTTATGAGAATCCGGAACCCTGTAGTATCTGTCTGACTTAGCAGGTGCAGGGGGTAAAGCATCAGGGGACAGGCCGGACTCTGAAAATACATCTACAATGTCTAAAACAGGTGGAATAGCAAGGGTCTATGCTGAGAAAGTAGCAGAAAGTCTCTGAGCCTTTTCTTAGATTCAGAATAATCTTTGCTCTCCCAGTGGAAATGCTCCCTCGTGGTATGCAGGGTTTCCCCAAAAGAATAATCCTCAGGAGGAGAGGCTGAAGGAATGGATTCTTCAGCATCAGAATCCTCGTAGGGAAGCATGGAGTAATCCTGTTCAGAAGAGGAATCAGAGGAAATAGAAACCTGATCAGAAGACTCTTACTCTGTCTCTTGCCTAGGCCTCTTATCAGGAGGGGGATGGGAGCCCCTGATCAAAGTAATTAGATATTCGGCCATTTTGTGCATCTGTTTTTTTAGGCATGGAAGTCTGAGTAGGAGAATGCTGTACTTGTTTCTTTGTCTTTAGAACTGCTTTAGTCTTTGAAGCTGAAGATGGCTTAATATATAGTTGTGTAGGTCTGAAGACACCTCAGAAGCAGATGCCTGCTCAGCGGCTCCGGACCCATCCGAGGGAATGATTTCCGAGTGTCCAATACCTTGAGTATCCAGAGGACCAGTCGGCACCACGTGGGAGTCAGAAGCGGCCTGTGGCTCTGAGGTAGCAGGCGTCAGGGGCTGCGAAAGCGCCTCACTGAGAACCGGCAACTGGCCTAGTAGAGGCCTCGTCTGTTTTGGACCTCAGATGCCTATCTTTTTCCTTGTCCTTGCGTTTTTTGTAAACTCCGGTTGTCGGCTGGTCCGACGGCCTTATATAATTAAATCTTCGGCCAAAGTAATGAAATGCAAAATCAAACCAACGCTTAATAGTGCGTTGGTTAAATCTAGTGCGTTGGTTAAATCTAGCACAAAACCAACAGCTAGCAACGTTGTGATCAGGGCCTAGGCAAGGAGTACAGTAAGAATGAAAATTCTTATGAGGTATTTGCTTCACACAAGAAATACAATTGTTAACTTTTTCTGACATCGGTCTGGAGCAAGAAAAAAGGTTTCCCCAATGGAGTACTTAGCTTTAATGAAGACTTCGGTTCTGAAATTTGAAAATCTCAGGAGTCAGCCGACCGGCACTTGCGAACTGCTTTTGCTTAGGACACCGCGCGGCAAGAAAGACTGAAGAAAACGGCACCGGCTGCATCTTTTATACCCCTGGCACAATGACATCAGGGAAGAGGCGACAGCAACCTACGCCGGACCTAGACTTTGGAATTCTGGCCGACTGAGGATGGCCTGCCAGCAGGATAACCCAAGAGTAATGACTGCAACAGTGAAACACGATGAACATCAATCATGTTTCCAATGCAAGGGAATTTTCTTCACAGAAAGAGTACAGTACTAGAACAGCTTTCCTGAAAACACTGTACTCAAAAGTACAGTATTTGTGTCTGAACAGGAAGTACATTTACCTTTCATGAGGAGGAAATTAGAAGGCTGTGGGTTTCATCCACACAGGTTCTCGGATTCACATTTCCGTACTGACACTGTGGTATAACATTAGGGGGATACTGCACTCCTTAGGTGTTATCTTTTGACTGAGATGCTAAACTGCGGAACCATCTAATCAGAAAGTAACAGTTCTGCCAAATGTAAAAAAAAATTATTGGCACTATATAATTTTCTTTTTAAACATTCAATGTTAAAGGCTTTGCATCTCATAGATCAGTCAGTCCCAGGTTACATCTCTGGGTTCCCATTCAGTCATACATGTTCTGTTTGAAGGATATTAATTGCGTCTCACCTACAAGGGATGTTTATTTCAGAGCTGGCAAAAAAAAGTATGTAATGAATCTCTCTGGACTGTATTCTATTTATCTGCAGTTAAAGATATAAAAACCCCAATTCTGATGTTTGAGGAGCAATCAGACTTGCAAAGATCCACTTCTCCTGCCCTTCGCTCTATTTTTGTTTACCAGGGTAAAAGCACTGACCAGACAATGACCATTTTCAGACACAGTCCAGGAGAATAGATTACACTGAAAATAAAAGTATAGCATATAAAGACAGTAAAGGTTACAGTATAGCATATAAAGACAGTAAAGGTTACAGTAAATTTTAAAAGAACAGAGATGGATGAAATCAAATGTACATTGCAGAAATACATGAAATAAACAGCAAAAACCAGAAGCAGATGTTGGTAAAACAAAACTGGAAAAACCAAACCAACACCAGGTGGAGAAAAAATGCCAATAAATATCAAAGGAAAGTGCACAAATATACGTAAAAACACAGGTTTATTGAATCCAGTAAACGCAAGTAAAACACAATGACACCCGTTTTCGTTACCACAGTAACTTCTTCAGACAACATAACCAGCTGAATTTCCTCTTTATGTATGGATGTCAATTAAAAAACTTGTTAAATAATTAGATCTTAAAGAAGCATGACTAAAAAGTCTGTTGTTTCAAAATAATAAAACATGCGTATGCATAAAACTATGTATACTGATGAATATTCAAATGCAAAAAATATACATAAATGTATTTAGAAATTTTGTATATTTAAAAGTATGAAAATACAATTTTCTCTAAAATAAATTCCAAAATACAAAAATATTAAAATATTAAAAGATAAATCCATCACAGCCTATATTTTGATAGCTTTCAGTTTAAATATTGGCTTGATGGATATATAGTCATTGAGCCCGGGTTCCTTGTTGGCCTCCAACATAATTTGCCAAGTTGTCTCCCTCTGTTCTAGTATGGTCTGCTACGGCCCACCCCTAGAATCCTGTTGAATACTGTCCAACACAAAAAATAAAAATTTTGCTTTAGGACATATATGTGTGTGTTTAAACAGGGCATTGGTAGTATTCCCTTTTTGCAAATCATAGGTGTGTTCATATATTCTACGTTTCAGGGAGCGCTCGGTCTTACCCACATAGTATGCCGGGCATGAAGTGCACATAGCTAAATACACTACCCTTTGGCTGTTACAATTGTAATATGCTTTAGCTTTAATGGTTCTGTTTTTAGCTGCTAAAAACACTTCCTCAGAGTGCACAATGTATAAACATTGTGCACAAGACCCACATTTGAAAGTGCCCTTTCGTGGTCTAGAGGAGTGCTGCCGAAAGGGCCCCTTTTCTAAAATGTTTTTAATACTGTTTCCTTTACGGAAAACTGACTTCATTTCCTTGCCTTGCAAATTACCCAAGTCAGTAACCTCAGAAAAGGTTTCCCATTCTCTACTAATGATATCTCTGATTTTACAAGAATTGGAACTATATTGTGTTATAAAGGCCTTGGTGTATTCTGACTGATGTATTTGCTGAGTCGGAATGTTGTCACCATGTTTTAATCCCAAAATAGGTCGAAACCTGCCTTCTCTTTCTTTTTTAACTTGTTCACAAATATTACATACAAAGTCCCTAGCATAGCCTCTGTCTTGGAATAAAAGACTTAAATTGTCACACTCATCCAAAAACTCCTGTTCATTAGATGTCATTCTGGAGATTCTGACAAACTGGCCCTTGACAATCCCCCTCTTTTGATGTATCGGATGTGAGCTACCATAATGTATGTAACTGTTAGAGAATGTCGGCTTTCTATATACTGATGATTTGAACTGATGGTCACAGTCAATACTAAGCATAACATCCAGATATTCCACCCTGTCTGCAGTCACTTTGTGTGTGAATGTGAGAAAATTGGTAGTATTAGTCAAGTATTCCATAAAGTCTGTAATAAGACCGTCTGGTCCTGTCCAAAAAATGCAGATATCGTCAAGGAACCTATAATATGCAACCCAGTGTTTACTAAAAGGACTGTTGAACACATATTTGTTTTCCCAAATGGACAATATTATGTCCGCATAGGTCGGAGCACAATTAGCTCCCATGGCCACTCTGGAAACTTGTTTGTAAAATTCCCCTGAAAAATAAATAAAATGATTGTACAAAACCAGTTCCATAAGTTGCAAGATGACAAAATTGTCATTGTTATTAGATATGGGACTAGATATTAAAGCCTCTTCCAACCATGATAACCCTGTTTCGTGGGGTATAACAGAAAAAAGGTCCACAATGTCAATGGTCAAAAACTTTAAGGTGGGACTCCAAAGTTCAGAAGTAATCTGTCTGAGGAATTCCCATGAATCCTTGAGCATATGGGTTGGTTTGGGCCATAAACTTTTAAGTTTGTAATCCAAATATCTGGAAAGCGGGGAAATTTTTGACCCTTGTGCTGCCACTATTGGCCTCATAGGTGGATCTCGTACATTCTTGTGTACCTTGGGTACACCGAATATGGAGGGCACCCTAGGTTGGGGATTATCCAAAAAGATGTAAGTACCATAATCAATGGCTTCCTGGTCCAGTAAATCTTTAATAGCCAAATCTATCCTCTGATAGGCTATATTAATTTCGTTGAGGGAAACCGGGCAATATCTAGCCTCATTCTTTAAAATGGTATTCATCTTGCCCTCATAAATAACCTGGTCCATAATCACCGTTCCTCCCCCTTTGTTAGGTTCCATGACCCTGATGTTAGCATTTTGTTGTAAAGCATACAACAAATTTATTTTCAGAGACAGTGAGATTGGGAATGTGCCTAACCCGTTCGCAATGACGCCTGACTTGTTGTTCTATCCTGTGCTCAAGATTTTTGAGTTGGAGGCCAACAAGGAACCCGGGCTCAATGACTATATATCCATCAAGCCAATATTAAAACTGAAAGCTATCAAAATATAGGCTGTGATGGATTTATCTTTTAATATTTTAATATTTTTGTATTTTGGAATTTATTTTAGAGAAAATTGTATTTTCATACTTTTAAATATACAAAATTTCTAAATACATTTATGTATACTTTTTGTATTTGAATATTCATCAGTATACATAGTTTTATGCATACGCATGTTTTCTTATTTTGAAAAAACAGACTTTTTAGTCATGCTTCTTTAAGATCTAATTATTTAACAAGTTTTTTAATTGACATCCATACATAAAGAGGAAATTCAGCTGGTTATGTTGTCTGAAGAAGTTACTTTGGTAACGAAAACGGGTGTCATTGTGTTTTACTTGCGTTTACTGGATTCAATAAACCTGTGTTTTTACGTATATTTGTGCACTTTCCTTGGATATTTATTGGCATTTTTTCTCCACCTGGTGTTGGTTTGGTTTTTCCAATACATGAAATAAGGCATAAATGCAACACCAGTGGAAAAGATATGGCCATGCTGTTGTAGAGACAGAAAACAATGTTTAAATTATTTACATAATGTACACTGTAAACAATATTAGTTCCTGGGTCTTTAACTGCATGGTAGGCACACAGTACCCCTCAAACTCCACAAGATACTGAGTAAAGGGACTGAGCTTCTAGGATCTCTTGGTAGCTCTCAGTTTTTAAGCACAATCTGTTTTGATTAGGTACCTTTGGGGCTTTGCGAGTTGATATGTCTAGAGTGGTACATCCCAAAGGGGACCTTGTATTCAAAGATGGGTGTAATTGATGCTGAATACAAGGGTTAACATCTTTAGATCTGGATAGTATATCCTTGGCTATTAGTTGTGTTACGTAAGAGGACTCTGACTACACCTGATGACAGAAAGCAAAGGAACACTGAAATACATTTTCACTGTGTATTAGGTTATTGTCTACTACAAGTGGATGGCAGTGGGTGTTTGCCAAATGCAAACATACTGCACTTTTTGTAAAGGAACACAAATACATTTTCACTGTGTATTAGGTTATTGTCTATACCACAAGTGGATGGTAGTGGGTGTTTGCCAAATGTAAACATACTGCACTCAATTTAAGTCCATTTTCATTGCACCAGCTATTTACTGGATAAGTTCCTTCTGAAAGAACAGGTGCTACAAGGGAGAAGGAGGGGCTTGACAATAAAACTCAGTTGGCAGTCATCTGCAAATTTAGTTAACTAGAAGTTCCCATTCTTTCTATTATTGGCTAGGCACGTAATAGTTTGCAAACTTACTTTGTCTAATATTGCCCGATATTTAACTGTGAACCTATTCTTCAGGAACAAATCCTGTAGCTGTGCTTATGTTAAATTTGTGGAGAGGTTTGGTGAGAAAATGCTCAACACTATTTATTACACATTTAAGTTAATTATGAGTTCCCACTGAAATATAAACAGTGAGTCTTTTACATTTTTAGATGAAATGATGATAATGATTCAGATTTGTTAACTTAAAGATATTATAAGTATCTAGATAATAGCGGTTACAGAAATCAAGATGGAATGAACATTATTCAAAACAAGAATGAAAAGTATAAAATTAAACAAGCACAGCCTAATTAAGAACTAACTAAACATATACAACAAGTTGATGGCGTTATCGATTCATTTCCAAATCCCTCATCACATAGTCCTCCTGTTCCCAGGCAGATGGAACGATCATGTGTCATCACCTGATGAATGTGCGAATGGGCACACATCTCCATAACTACACATTCATTTCATGCAGGTTTGCAAACATGATCCACGAATCATTCCTTGTAACAGCCTGTTTACCAACACATAACATGACTGCCATACAACTTGCTGTTTACAGCTGTACACTAGGCCAACAACCACAGGGACCTTTATAAGCCTAACAATGCATCTCTAAAGTACTATCAGAATTTTTTTTTTTTTTAACCATAACGACTTTACTTCAAGACATTGCATACTATTTCCAAAGTCCCACCAAGTTTTATTTTCCAACTATTCTGCTGCACCTCTCCCTTTACCTACTTTGCCTAAACTTTCTCCTAATGCGTATTCTCTCTTTTATCTCTGTCCCTTATAACAACCTATCTACCAAAAGCAATGGTTTTCCTTGATATTTACCTTCGACATAACTTTTCTAAGACCGACTAGCAATACCAATAAACCCTCTTTCCCTTCCCAACAAGACTACATCATTTGCATACCTCATAACACTGCAGTAATAATAATAATAATAATAATAATAATAATAATAATAATAACAACAACAACAACAACAACAACAATCTGTCACAAACACTATTTGAGAGTAGTCATTCAAATAATTAAAACAAACCTCCTACTGTCGCATACACATTTATGATCCCAAATTGTTCTGGTTACTCATTCCACAATCCACAGACCTTACGTCCGATACAATGCTTTTACTTATTTTTGTGAACACAGCAGTATCCCTGCACATTTTCCTGCCCCAGCTAAAACAACCATTCCTTTTGGTTTCCCTCAGTCTTTGTCGTAAGTAAACATATCTTGGATCGTGCATCACACTTTCATCCCCCGTAAACGAGTCTCTGATGACCTGCAGTTTCCCTTTTAACTAATTAAGCCTAATCTTTTTCTACTTTCCTCTCCTTCCTCTCCAACTCTTTGCTCCAGCAACATCAGGCCCTTCACATTCCGTTTCTGTTTGGTTATCCTCTCTTGTACACATGTATTCCAAACATTTTTAAACCTTGGAATCTATTTTCATTTGTCTGAATACATCCTCAGATAGGTCGTTTTTCACTACTTAAAATTTTCCCTCCTTCATGCACATTTGTTACATCCTCAGGATTTCCAATTTTCTGCCTTTATTCTGTTTCAAGAACATCAGTACTAACAGGATTTCTATTTTTACTTGATTCTTATTGCATTATGGTCTGACCAGAAATAATCACCTATCCTACTTAATGCCTATTTTGGTAAAGACACTGTAGAAGGTGGTTCCTTCCAAAGGAAGGAGAGAAAGTGACAACTAAAAAACTGCAGACTGTTTGTCCCTACTCCTTGTACAACATCCAAGTGACCCTCAGAAAGATCACTCAAAAGGTATTTGTGCGGTTTGGGCTCAAATGTAAACTGGTAAGAAAGTGTCTGTTTGGCAAAGACCACTCTCACACGCAGTCTGCACGTTGAGGAGAACTAAGTTTTAGATCTGCAGCAGAAATGGGTTCGCTCTTTCATTGCCTTTTAAGGTGTTCCTTTTTCTGATTAAACAGCCCCCAGAAAAGTGCATTTATGAAGGCCACCAGAACATTCTTGTGAAACATCAGAAAGAGCTAGGAGCACAAACAACAAAGTGATGCACGGCCACACACACACACACACACACACACACACACACACACACAGTGATGCACGGCCACACACACACACACACACACACACACACACACACACAGTGAC